>NC_090763.1:48005887-48015887 GCF_036898095.1 Palaemon carinicauda
GATGAGAATAAATTAACAGTATATCATTCTAAAAACAGTAACAACGTCAAAAACAGATATGTCATATATAAACTATAAAAAGACTCATGTCAGCCTGGTCAACATAAAGACATTTGCTCCAACTTTGAACTCATTTGAAATACACAGATTAATAAGGTCCTTAAGAAATGGTAATTATCATTATTTCTTTTACTCATCTAAGCGACCTGACCGTATGGGAGTCGTGGATAGTTTATAAAATGAGCTAAGTAAGAAGAGGTCAAAAGAGATCAAGATATAATTATGTAATCAAATGCACTTCTTAAGAAATGACTTTCAAGTATGCATATTATATTCCTTGAGCTCTCCGTTGGAAATTAACTTGAAGAGAATAGCTTCAGTTATATAAGTTATTAGTCTGTTCCTTATACTCATCTTTCGTTTAATTGTACATCTATAAATTCCTTTTTACTATTCATATGAATTTCTAATTGCTCCAATAACCTCTTTAACTACCTCGAGTTCCCTAGACTCATCCCAAAACCAAAGCGCAAACATTAAAAGTTTACTTTTGCATATAAAGATACAAAGAGAAACATAATTGATTCACTCTTCAAATCAAAAATTCATTTATAAAAAAAAACTATACCTGTATATCAGTGAATGGTATTATGGCAGGATGTGGAAAATAAATTCCACACCCTTAAATCAAGCTTACTGGGCTTATAGCATCTTGCTTTTCCAACTAGGGTTGTAGCTTAGCATGTAATAATAATAATAATAATAATAATAATAATAATAATAATAATAATAATAATAATAATAATAATAATACTGATAAATGCCTCTTCAATACAACCTTTCCCCTTGCATTACGGTAACTGAACTCTTAGACAGAAGGAACATTTAAACTCGACATAATTTATATTCCTTAAAATTAAAAACATGAAAAAATTATCCTTTACTGACTTTACTACGAAAGCTAAAACACAAATAGATGCTACAATGGACTTTGACCGGTTACCAAACAAACTAGATATATATATATATATATATATATATATATATATATATATATGTATATAAATATATATACAGTATATATATATATATATATACATATATATATGTATATATATACATACACATGTATATATATCGGCATATATATATATATATATATATATACATATATACATGTATATATATCGGCATATATATATATATATACACACACATGTATATATATATATATATATATATGTGTGTGTGTGTGTGTGTGTGTGTACAGGCACCGTCTATCACACATTCACAATAATCTGGAAGGTCGAAATCAGCATTTGGCTAAAGTTCCTTGCCAGTCAGCTTTGCCAAGTAATCAAATGCACTTTCAGCCTGCGTTCTTGTTCATCATAATAATTCTATTAAAAAAAACCTAAACACGCAGTTTTCTTATTCACAGATATATACTTAAAATCGTATTGCAATCAAAGTCCTTATTCAAATCAGCCAATCAATATACACCAATCGTAATGTGGTCAAAAGAAAGGAGTAAGTAGGACCTGTTAAGAAATTAGTAAAACACTCGCGAACACTCCTAGTTAACTAAACTATCACACTATAATCAAATAAATGATAAACTGATTCTATCATTCACAACCATTCCAAATAAAGATAAACGAATAATACTTACTGACGAATAAAGAAATCGCTTCTAATAATGATAGTAAATATATAATAATCTAGCATTCGAAAGACACCACTTGCTGCTGTCAGAGTAACAAGAAATTGATCAAGAAGCATTGTAAACCACAAACCTTCAGTTATACCTACAAACAGTCTTACCCTCCGTAAACAATCGTTATATTATTATTATTATTATTATTATTATTATTATTATTATTATTATTATTATTATTATTATTATTATTATTATTATTATCATTATAAGCTAAGCTACAACCCTAGTTGGAAAAGCAGGTTGCTATAAGACCAAGGGCTCTAACAGGAAAATAATTAAAATAACATATTTTAAGAACAGCAACAACGTTTGATTAGATCTTTCATAAATAAACTTTAAAAACCTAAAAAAACCAGGAAGGGAAATACGATAGAAAAGTGTGCCCGAGTCTCTCTCTCTCCCTCTCTCCCTCTCTCTCTCTCTCTCTCTCTCTCTCTCTCTCTCTCTCTCTCTTGAAGGATTTGACAGACAATAAAATATAAAAAAAAATTCTTCCAGGTAATGATGTTAGAAAGATAGTGGTATCGAAATTTACGACCTTGCATAATTGCTAAATTTCAAGTGCTATGTAACAGCATTTATATAAGAAAGTATCATGATCTTGAAATATATTTTTACAGATAAATATTGGAAAGGGATAGAGGAACTGGAACACAATGCATTCTAATATGACCAACTTAGCTATCAATGCATGGGTGAATAGAGAATAAAGATACTCTGACACTTGCAAAAAAAAAAAAAAAAAAGAAAAAAAAAATACCTCAGAATCACAGCTGACCTGTCCACATTGACACGAACTGGCACGACGAGTTCATGTCGAGTTCACGCATAGTTTGCGCACTTCCCCCATCGTCCCGAAGAGTTCACGAACAGCTCGCGCATAGTTCACGACCCGGTCACGAAATTTTGTCGTGACCAGAATTTTGAACTTTTCAAAATTCTCGTCACGACATGCCACGATGTTACGACGGGGTTTACGGACACTTCACGCCAGCTCACGACTCGAGTCGTGACAATGCGTGCCACAAAATCGTTCAAGTGTCTGCCTGGCTTAATGGAGCCATGATGTAACAAGGATAACTTGAAGATTTATGACAAAGAGATGTTCAAATATTAAATAAATTATCTATGGTGTATGATATGGGATTAAAGCGTGTAGAAAATGACAATGACATTAGAGATCAGGAGTTTTAAAAGTTTTACTACTTTTATTAACAAATTTGGACGAATTCAGTATTGATAACCCCACCCCCATCTCTCTCTCTCTCTCTCTCTCTCTCTCTCTCTCTCTATATATATATATATATATATATATATATATATACTGTATATATATACATACATATATATACATACACACACACTATATATATATATATATATATATATATATGTGTGTGTGTGTGTGTGTGTGTGTGTGTGTATGGCGTGTGTGTGGGGGTGTATAACTAGAAATTTTGTGTTGAAAATTTTATATCTAACGTTTAATTCGGTTCAGGGTCATCTACCGCGGCACTTAAACCCCAAATCTGGTAAACCATTACGTTTGGTAAGGTCTAAAGTCGTTCGCAATCGATTATGATTCATAACTGCTCGCCGACCTACTAGGGTCAATTCATATCAATTATCTCTAAAGTGCATGTTTTCAACAACGGCCAAATCCTGCTTTTCGAAGTTAATCAAGGTGAACAATGCACAAGTGTTTTAGCAACGATTATATCAGGCTTTGGAGGAACATACAAACTGCGCTACTAACAGAATCAGACTACTACTTTAGGTACGAGTAGAAGCTCCTCAGATCATCGGTTGCTCTTCGCTGGTGAAGATTCTCTCCAGAGAAAGAACTCGAAAACCCTGATCACTTCCAACGGAGGAAAGATGAAGTCCGTCAAGGCGGTTTCGATTCTGCTGTGTTTGGTGAGTCTTGGCTTGCGTTGGCCAAACTACACTGTTAACAAAAAACCGTAGTTTTAATCAGATATTCTCCCGTAAAAATATACTCTTCTCAGCCGTATTTCAGTAAAATACAGGCGGCCGTAATTTTGTCATATTTTGTTCTTATGTTCTACGGTTTGGTGACCGTAATATCAGTCCTTTACGTCCTTATATCCGTTTTTAAAACGGTAAAAATCCTGGAATAAATGTTGTCAGGCATTTACCGTTTTTTAAATGCAAATTTTTAACAGTGTACCATTCCTGTCCCAAACTTTTAACTCTCGGATATTAACTTGAAAATAAGAACTTTTAACTCTGGGATATTAACTTGAGAATAAGAACTTTTAACTCTGGGATATTAACTTGAAAATAAGAACTTTTAACTCTGGGATATTAACTTGAAAATAAGAACTTTTAACTCTGGGATATTAACTTGAGAATAAGAACTTTTAACTCTGGGATATTAACTTGAGAATAAGAACTTTTAACTCTGGGATATTAACTTGAGAATAAGAACTTTTAACTCTGGGATATTAACTTGAGAATAAGAACTTTTAACTCTGGGATATTAACTTGAGAATAAGAACTTTTAACTCTGGGATATTAACTTGGGAATAAGATCTTTTAACTCTGGGATATTAACTTGAGAATAAGAACTTTTAACTCTGGGATATTAACTTGAAAATAAGAACTTTTAACTCTGGGATATTAACTTGAGAATAAGAACTTTTAACTCTGGGATATTAACTTGAAAATAAGAACTTTTAACTCTGGGATATTAACTTGAGAATAAGAACTTTTAACTCTGGGATATTAACTTGAGAATAAGAACTTTTAACTCTGGGATATTAACTTGAAAATAAGAACTTTTAACTCTGGGATATTAACTTGAGAATAAGAACTTTTAATCTGGGATATTAACTTGAAAATAAGAACTTTTAACTCTGGGATATTAACTTGAGAATAAGAACTTTTAACTCTGGGATATTAACTTGAGAATAAGAACTTTTAACTCTGGGATATTAACTTGGGAATAAGAACTTTTAACTCTGGGATATTAACTTGAAAATAAGAACTTTTAACTCTGGGATATTAACTTGGGAATAAGATCTTTTAACTCTGGGATATTAACTTGAGAATAAGAACTTTTAACTCTGGGATATTAACTTGAGAATAAGAACTTTTAACTCTGGGATATTAACTTGAAAATAAGAACTTTTAACTCTGGGATATTAACTTGGGAATAAGATATTTTAACTCTGGGATATTAACTTGAGAATAAGAACTTTTAACTCTGGGATATTAACTTGAGAATAAGAACTTTTAACTCTGGGATATTAACTTGAAAATAAGAACTTTTAACTCTGGGATATTAACTTGAAAATAAGAACTTTTAACTCTGGGATATTAACTTGAAAATAAGATGCACTCCAAAAAGGAACTATAAAGTATATACAAAGTGCGACTTCCCCATGTCACTTTTAGACTTGAACTTGAGAAAACCCAAGTGAAACACCCAAATGGGATCACATTAGATTGGTGCTACTCATCCTGGATGGCTAGTCTCATTTTCACCGTATAAGTTCGAATTCTTGTTGCGGTAGTATCGCGCAATATAACTTAATCTATATTTAAGCTATTGTCAAGGCAAAGTAACTTCGTTATTCGTGGATATCTGCAACTTAATATTCTGATAGCAGAAAATGTCTCGAGTGAATCAGCAATTGCACTCTTGTATGCAAAAAACTTAGATTTCTTCCCATTCTCTCTCCATCTCATACACACAGATATATATATATATATATATATATATACATATATATATGTGTATATATATATATATATATATATATATATATATATATATATATATATATATATATATATATGTATATTCAGGTATACAATAGCTACACTAGAAAATCTGCCGTAAAAACAGTAAAAATCCTGGAATAAATGTTGCAAGGCATTTACCGTTTTGAAAACGAATATATTGACGCTCACCAACCCGTAAAAGATAAAATCAAAGTAGGGCACAAATTACAGTCGCCTGTAATTTACTGAAATACGGCTGAGAACAGTATATTCTTACCGGGAATTTCCCATTAAATTGCGGGGTTTTTTTTAACTGTAATGTATATTTAGAAAAAAATATAAATCAAAAGAATTTGGCTTTCTTTTAAATGACAACTTTTAAAACATTATACATACAATTGCCAAGAGAAAAGATGAACTATATTTGAAATTCGAAACCCTTTGGTTTGGCTTAGAAAACAAGCTCGTTGCATATGCAGATGATGCTACTCTCTTTGCTTCAATTCCATCTCCTGAATGTAAATATGAAGTTGCTGAATCCCTTAATAGAGATCTGCCTAAAATATTTGCAAGGTACAATGAAGTTAAATTATAACAAAACTCAAAGTGTGATTGTAAGTATAGGTCGAGGACAGTGGCTCTTCAACATCCAGATCTCAGCATTGATAATGTTTCTTAAACTCTATATGACTTAAAATTTTAGGCGTGACTCTTGATAGACAATTTACTTTCGAGAAACACATTTGGTCTGTTTCTTCTTCAATTGCACAGAGAATTGACTCATTGAGAATGTCTTTCAAGATTTTCGGTGATCAATCTATTTTGAAGTGTTTTAATTCTTTCATTTTACCTTGTTTCGAGTATTGTTCTCCTGTCTAGTCTTCAGCTACTGAATCTCACCTTAATTTGTTGGACAAGAACTTGCAGTCCATTAAATTTGCTATTCCTAATCTAGATATTAATCTCTGGCACTGTCGTTCAGTTAGTTCTTTATGCATGCTGTATAAGATTTTCCTTAACTCTGGTCATTCTTTGCATTCAGATCTTCCTAGAATATACCATCCTGCTCATAATACGGTATGCAGTTTACTCTAACAGTCATGTCTTCACCATGACCCTCAACACTACACAGTATTCTAGAAGTTTTATTCCAGGTATGACCGATTTCTGGAATGATCTTCCTAATCAGGTAGTACAATAGATGGACCTTTATAAGTTCAAACTTGCAGCGAATGTTTTTATGTTGAACAGGCTGACATACTGTATGTGTCTTTATAGTTTACATATGTAAGATCTATTCTAAAGTTGTTACTGTTCTTAAAATAGTTTATATTTATTTATCATTACTTCTCTTGTAGTTTATTTATTAATTTCTCTATCTTCACTCGGCTAATTTTCCCAGTTGAAGCCCTTGGGCTTATAGCATCCTGCTTTTCCAACTAGGGTTGAAGTTTAGCTAATAATAATAATAATAATAATAATAATAATAATAATAATAATAATAATAATAATAATAATAATAAAAAGAAGAAGAAGAAGAAGAAGAAGGGGTGAAAGATGTAAGAAGTGAAGTTTGAGGGTCACTTGAACACCACTTGAAGAGGGAGGCAACTTGACTAAGCGAGTTGATAAAAGTCTAGGAACTTTTGCAAATTTCAAAGAACAAGTTAGGAACTGATAAAATTGGGTGTTCTTTATTGCACAAATCATTTTGCAATGTCCTTATTTACTAACTCCAAAAACATTTCAGTCTTTCTAAATTCTGTCGACATAAAGACGATTAGAAATCAAAGCTTTTTTGACAGAATAAAACACTCTTGAATGGAGATATCTTCCATTCATCTATACTATAAATCAGTATTTTCTTTTATGTATTGGAAGATAACGGTTGGTGTAGATTAATACGATATTCTTTCATAAAATCTAAACCTGTACGAATTCAATTTTTTCTTGTTTTTCGTCTTTTTCCGGTACTGAATGTCTCTGAGTCTCACTAGATTTCAGTAACTTCCTCGTGGTAGGCCTACTGTATCATGCCAGTTCCAAATGGCGGAACTTCCTCGTGGTAGGCCTACTGTATCATGCCAGTTCCAAATGGCGGAACTTCCTCGTGGTAGGCCTACTGTATCATGCCAGTTCCAAATGGCGGTACAATATAATGTCTATATTGAATGCTATGTGCCGTACAATAGTCACATGCATGTATATATACAAAACCACAACGTGACCTTAAATATTATAGATGTAAATTAGCCATATACCCGAGACACTTATTCTCATGTTCGCTAAGGAACTGTATTATATTTCCCAACAGACATATAAACTATGTTGAATTGCATTAGTTCGTTCCCGTTTCGTACATGATCAAAACTTCTCTAATGAAAAATCATTAAACTATCTTGGGCTGATTCATTGTACGATTGTGTGGTTGCCTAATAACAAAGTTGACATTGACATGAATTTAAAAAGGTTTTTGTCAATAACATAAAGAAGGTGATTCGTGTGTGTAGGCTCCGAAATAGACTGCCACCAGCACAACAGTCGATTAGACCGTTATCATTTCCACTTGCTTGTTTACAACGGTAGAAACGATGCAATCGCTTTTTGATTGATTCATCGTGCAGATAAGAGAGAGAGAGAGAGAGAGAGAGAGAGAGAGAGAGAGAGAGAGAGGGGGGGGGGGGGGGCAAATTGCCACTTGCTTGTTTACAACGGTAGAAACGATGCAATCACTTTTTGATTGATTCATCGTGCAGATAAGAGAGAGAGAGAGAGAGAGAGAGAGAGAGAGAGAGAGAGAGCAAATTGCCACTTGCTTGTTTACAACGGTAGAAACGATGCAATCGCTTTTTGATTGATTCATCGTGCAGATAAGAGAGAGAGAGAGAGAGAGAGAGAGAGAGAGAGAGAGAGGGGGGGGGGAGCAAATTGCCACTTGCTTGTTTACAACGGTAGAAACGATGCAATCACTTTTTGATTGATTCATCGTGCAGATAAGAGAGAGAGAGAGAGAGAGAGAGAGAGAGAGAGGAGAGAGAGAGAGAGAGAGCAAATTGCCACTTGCTTGTTTACAACGGTAGAAACGATGCAATCGCTTTTTGATTGATTCATCGTGCAGATAAGAGAGAGAGAGAGAGAGAGAGAGAGAGAGAGAGAGAGAGAGAAGGGGGGGGAATTGGTAAAGTGTAGAGAAAATAAGTTTCTCGATGATTAACGAGTGAAAGAATGATGTATGACAGAAACCACCAAAAACTTATTATTTTATGTTTCCTTCTCCTTTTACTTTACTTTAAGAGCTGCTTTCCAGGTCCTATACTGCAGGGGAATCCTACTCTCTACCGGACTTTTAGTAATTCATTTTATGGTAGACGTTCTTCGTCTATTCCTGTGATTACACAGAAGGTTTGTCTCTTGTTAACATTATTTCAATGACGCAGAAACATTAGGCCTACTATTGTGACACGCATAACACAAGACCATGTTTATAATATTCTTCTCCATCGAGACCAAAGTTCCTTTCATACGCCAATAAAAATTCTCTTCTTAAGCAAAACGTCAATAAAATTACCGCGAATGACTTGAAATTATCTGGATTTTATGCATGTCTAATTTTTCATGACTTTTCCCATTCTGAGTTAATATATCTAAGTATCTATGAACACTTTCTTTTCTTTCTCACAAGAATATTCTATTTTGTTCACAGAGCCTTTGGGCCACCAGCGAAGCATTTGGAAAGAACGTGAACAGGTAAGTTCTCTTAATGTTCTTTATTTCCGAAGTTTCCATTTTGAATTCCGTTATATTTTGGTATATTTAATTACCATAATAAGTATGTTCACTGTCAATTAATGTATTCAACACGAGTATCAATCATTCCAATCTTATTTTAAGGGTTGACATTCAAGCACAGATCATTAAAATAAGTTTTTTTTTCCTATTATTATTGGTTAATTCGTTTCATCTACTCAGATCCAGATTTCAAAAAAAAAAAAAAATATGCTACTTTTTATAATCTTTATTTTGTGAAATTCACCTCTCAAATTCTTCATAGCATTTTTATAATCTTGATTTTGTGAAATTCATCTCTCAAATTCATCATAGCATATCATCGGCCAAAATTCTCCAAGAACCATGAAACCAAGAAGTCTAAAACATTCAACTTTTTACCCTTTTATTATTATTATTATTATTATTATTATCATTATTATTATTATTATTATTATTATTATTATTATTATTATTATTACTAGCCAAGCTACAACCCTAGTTGGAAAAGCAAGATGCTATAAGCCCAAGGGCTCCAACAGGGAAAAATAGCTCAGTGAGAAAAGGAAATAAGGAAATAAATAAATGATGAGAATAAATTAACAATATATCATTCTAAAAACAGTAACAGCGTCACAACGTGTCATTGGGATCAACATGAAGTGCAATACTTCATAAGAACTAATAGTCTAAAAAACGGGTGAAATCAATTTCGAAAAACTACAAAGGTGTCATTAAGAGCTACACAAAGTGCAATACTTTATA
>NC_090763.1:48020887-48025887 GCF_036898095.1 Palaemon carinicauda
TTTAATGTTTTCCGTATTCAGAGGAATTCTCGGTTTATTCTTAACCATTCTGAGCAACATTTAGTGCCACATTTAACTAAATCGATCAAGTTTAGTCTGATGTTTAACTAATTTTAGAGAGTCTCAACTTTATCTATAACTAATTCTAATAATTAAATATCTTGGCACATATTCACATATGGCAATTCAAGAATGGTTTCACAAAATAAAGGTTTCTTAATATATGGGCAAAAGGAAGGATTTCGCCACAATAATAATAATAATAATAATAATAATAATAATAATAATAATAATAATAATATCAAATACTGCAACTACTACTGGGGATATTTTTATCAATATTACGAGAGAAATCGAAATTAACAATATTTCTGTAAAATTTGATAAAAATCAAAACACAAAGAGAGCTTTTGAAAACTTCCTCAAACCTCCTTTTCACTTTATTCAAGGTGCAAAATGTTAAAAAGAAATACAAAGTCAAAATAAGAATTCAATCCATGTTTACGTTTACCAAGTCAACACGCGAGATGCGGCACAACCAATTAACGGGCGTGGGAGTTGCCTGGTTTGTCTTAAAGAAAAGAAAAAGACCGGCATCGCCTGAACCTTCAAAAAAAAAAAAATAAAAAATAAAAGCAACAGCATTGCCTGAACCTTCTAAAGAAAAAAGAAAGAAAGAAAAAAAAAGCAGCAGCATTGCCTGAACCTTCTAAAAAAAGAATAAAAAAAAAAGCAGCAGCATCGCCTGAACCTTCTGGAAAAAAAAAAAAAAAAAAAAAGCAGCAGCATTGCCTGAATATTCTAAAAAAAGAAAAAAAAAAGCAGCAGCATTGCCTGAACCTTCTAAAAAAAGAATGAAAAAAAAAAGCAGCAGCATTGCCTGAACCTTCTGGGAAAAAAAAAAGCAGCAGCATTGCCTGAACCTTCTAAAAAAGAAAAAAAAAGCAGCAGCATTGCCTGAACCTTCTAAAAAAAGCAGCAGCATCGCCTGAACCTTCTGAAAAAAAAAAAAAAAAAAAAAACAGCAGCATTGCCTGAACCTTCTAAAAAAAAGAAAAAAAAAGCAGCAGCATTGCCTGAACCTTCTCGTAAATCAATTTACCTGACTTAATAATCTTGAATATTATCTAAATTCTTTATTAGACTTTGTTACTAGTTTTAACACATTTACTCAGATTGAAAAAGAGAATCGAGTGGATTTCCGATAGCTATCTTTGAATTTCAATTTCAAATACATTTTACAGAAATGTTGGATTTACTCCCCCTATTATAAGACTCACGCTATTAAGAGTGGTTTATAATTATCAATTATTATCATCAACATTACCATAACAATCGATATATTTATTTCCGTAAGAGCAAATTTCCTAATGCAATAACTCAATTTTTTCATTTTTCTATTTGGTAATAGTTTACAACACCACGCTCTCCATTTACTCCAAAATAATGCAATCCTGCAGTTTTCATCTTCTTGCACAGTATCTTCCTAATTATTGCTTTCCCAGAATTTAAATAACCACCTAATTACTGTGCAAGAAGATGAAAACTGCAAGATTGCATTATTTTGGAGTAAATGGAGAGCGTGGTGTTGTAAACTATTACCTTTTATTTATTGATTTATTTACTTTTTTTTTCTTTTTTTTGCAGGGAGAGACGGACGACCTGAAAATAACAATTACCTGCGAAGATTTCCAGCTGAACGGGTGCGGTTTCTCTCGATTAGACATTAAATATGACAGCACCTTCACAAGGTGAGGAGGATATTTCACTTTTAACCCTTGACGGAAAATTCGTAATACTGAATACCTCGTATGCTAAGATGATCAAAAGGTGCCAAGAATATAAGAAAGGTGGCAAACTGGGAATAAAATAGTTCAAAATCTAAAATAGATGTTTATGAATAATATTGGAAAATTGGTGGAAAATTCGTAATACTGAATACCTCATATGCTAAGATGATCAAAAGGTGCCAAGAATATAAGAAAGGTGGCAAACTGGGAATAAAAATAGTTCAAAATCTAAAATAGATGTTTATGAATAATATTGGAAAATTGGTTACTCACCAGTCATATATGAAATTCTCGTTTTAGATCCGTTACTTTGCCAAAGTCGGTTGTTTACATGCTGAATTTAGGTCTTCCTGAATTTAGGTCTTCCTGAATTTAGGTCTTCTGCTACAGGACATGTTCAGTTCGCCCTTTTTGGGTTTGGGGGGTCCAAACAACTCTATAGCTGTATATGTATATGTATGTTGTATCCACAACGGTTGTCTTGTTTAGATGCAGAATTTGGGTCTACTGCTACAGGACATGTTCAGTTCGCCCTTTTTGGGTTTGGGGGTTCCAAACAACTCTATAACTGTAAATGTATGTTGTATCCACAAAAGCCAACCAGATAAACTTTAATCTCGTTAAATACAAAAGGGAGTTCTTCATACACTCAGATGAATAGAAAGACTGTTGGATATTGCAATCGCCATGAATACGCACTTCAAACCGAGCCACAAATTCATGAGTAAGGGGATCCATCCTTCTCTGATCACTGCTTGATGAACAGCCCATTCTGAAACCCACTTTATCAGTTTCTTAAATCAATGTCACTTTGAAACAATTCATTTACACCATATTCTTCTGGATGAAGCTCGTCAAATAACTCTCCGAGGTAAAATATTTTCTATATTCACTATAACTGATTGTTTCATAATTTAACACATTTCGCATAAAATGCAATAATCTTACGTTCACTTAAACGGTGCAGATGACATACTGCTTGGCAATTAGCAGGCAATGGTACCTGAGTATACATTCCAGAGCGATCTGTCTGTATTCACTTACTTGACGACTAACAGCTCCCTTATATTGTCTGCTACTGAGCTGGGAGGTAGCGCTACCAATGATTAAATCGTATATTGTTGCCACATTGGGAAAAAAGACGAATTTTTCTAGCTCATGACACAACGAGAAATAACAACACCATCTTGTTCTGCGGGCGATAAGCAAGAACAGCAAAGGGCTGCGTAAGAGTTAAGGGCAGAAATAGCACTTCCATGTTCAGCAGCTTGGTTTCCACCAGCGACATGGTTGCGGCCTTAAAATCACAAGCAATTTCTTTTCCATCCCATACTAGTCATCCCATTACAGTTAGTATACCCCAAATTTTAGCTGTATGTACATTATATATATAAATGATGATTTACACCACATCGTAATGTTCAGGCCAGGTGACAACTAGCCAATGAGAAAGCTATTCTCTCTTTATTCTACTTGTAACTGCTCTTATACTTTAAACTTTGAATTTACTGGATTTTCTACGCATGTATATCGGTATACATCATGGCAAGCCAGGGTGACTTCTTGCAAGTCCGCAATACTTGAATTGAGTGATTAAACGTATATTTACATAATAATGTCAACTGAATAACACCATTCACTGTTTACCTCAATAAAATAGAAACGCTAGTCTTTTTTTGCTATTGAAGAAAATTCCACTTTGTATTTGCAGTTCTCCCATTTCAAGATTTATTTGAAGTTCTACAGTTTCTTATTCATCAACTTTTAGGTATTGTAACGAGGAGGTTGGACTTGAAGAAACCAGCACTTCAGACCATATGTTGGTTTTGTTCCAGGCCGAAAAGAGAGGCAGGAGGAAGAAGGGATTCACTTGCTCCGTCAGTGCCGTCACTGCTACAGGTAAAGAACATCACAGTATTAGCCTTTGTATGAATCTTCTTTCTTCATCTATAATCTCATTGATCGATTAGTTAACATATAGTGTCATGATGGATGATGTTCAGCCTCAAACTCACTGTTAGGTTCCGTCCACACGGACGAGCTTTGCTCGACAAACTTTGTTTCAGGTGACGTCAGAAGCATAGAAACAGCGAGCAATTCTTGTTGAAGATTGTCTGGCCCTTACGAGCAGGCACGGGCTCTTGCAGTCTTGCAGCCCGTAACTGCGAGCAAAGTTCGTTATAGGTTTTATCGTATGATTACCGAAGTAACGAGAGCTGTGCTCGTTGGTGGTTAAAGACTGGGGAGATGTCATTGCCTGACGTACGAAGTTTCGTTTCTCACCAATGCCAATGTTCCCACATTTTTTAATCGTGTCAAAGTTTTATTGGTACTGTGAGGCAATTTTAAACTTGATAGTTGTTTAAACATCCTTTCAGCCACCGTGATGTGAAGGCCGATGCTTATTGAGATTGTGATGCCATTTTTTTTATTACTCGATGCCGATGCAAGAGCCCGTGTTCCGACTTTCGCAATCTACAATGAATGACGAGTTGCAGCAATTTATAGATTAACTCTAAGCGCTAATATTAATAATGTCATCGAAAATGAAGTGACACGAAAACTAGCTCCTTCCCGCAGATAAAGCGAGAAATGCGGCAAATTAGCAAGTCGAAGAAATCTCTTTTCTAAGACCTTCATAGATCTCTACAATTTTCCAATATAATTTTAAACAAAATCTGCTTTGAAATCCTTGTTGTAATGTGTATGACGTTCTGAAATCCTTGTTGTCATGTGTATGAAGTTCTAAAATCCTTGTTGTCATGTGTATGACGTTCTGAAATCCTTGTTGTCATGTGTATGAAGTTCTGAAATCCTTGTTGTTATGTGTATGAAGTTCTGAAATCCTTGTTGTCATGTGTATGAAGTTCTGAAATCCTTGTTGTCATGTGTATGAAGTTCTGAAATCCTTGTTGTCATGTGTATGAAGTTCTGAAATCCTTGTTGTCATGTGTATGAAGTTCTGAAATCCTTGTTGTCATGTGTATGAAGTTCTGAAATCCTTGTTGTCATGTGTATGAAGTTCTGAAATCCTTGTTGTCATGTGTATGAAGTTCTGAAATCCTTGTTGTCATGTGTATGAAGTTCTGAAATCCTTGTTGTCATGTGTATGAAGTTCTGAAATCCTTGTTATGTGTATGAAATTCTGTATAATTGTATCCAACTTGGTTCCAGTTTCGAGATAAGATTGTAAAACGTGTTTGGATCCAT
>NC_090763.1:48030887-48056326 GCF_036898095.1 Palaemon carinicauda
TCTGGAGGAGTCATCCATGAGGAACTAGCTTCTCCTATGAGGAAAGGAGGCCAAGAAGACTGCTAACAGTGGTGATTCTGTTCTGGCAGCTTTTATGTGTTGTGTTGTATCCTCAATTCTAAACGAAATCTTATATTTCCTCATCACTCATTATTGAACAGAGGTTGGAGGAAAGCCCTTCGACTTTTGCTCCAACAAGGCTAATCTCTATGCATTCGTTCTTGGAGTAAAACGCCAACTATGTAGACTACCCATGTGTAAACAAAGGTCTAACAGTCCTTGTGAACAACGAATAAGAGGTTTGCTGAGCCCAATAGTCTTGCTTCTTAGTTATCACCAGCTATTGCCTGATCCTAACTTTGGTTGAGTGGGGTCTCTGCTCATGGTCTCTGGGTCATGTTGGGACTGAGCAATGACCTGTACCATGCCTTCGCTGCTTATGAATTCTATTTGAACCTGTTGAAGCGTCATTTTGTCTACCTATAAAGATATCTCATGAACTGTATTATTCTTGTTATTTAGCTCATTACAAACTTAACCATCGTTTCAGTCTAATATTTATTGTAATCTGTTAATAAAATCTTTGCAGGGCCTTCTTCCCGATTACTCAGAATGTATACTTTTAGTAATTAACATATATTATTATCCTTCTGACTTTCCTCAGTCTTCTTCTTCCCCACCGTTATCCTTACATTAAGGGATCAGTTGCCTGCTGCGCCCTCTCCAATGCCTTCGATTAAAAGCATTATCTTCCACCAAACCTTTCCTCTCCATATCATCCCTCACCTTACCTCGCCATTTAATTATCTGCCTTCCTCTTGATCATCTTCTCCTTTACAGGTTCCTCCCAAGCCCTCCTCACTCACTCCCCACCATCCATTCTCACCACGTGGCCACACCATCTCAGTCTTGCACTCTTATCATCTCAAGTAATATTTACTACGCCTGCCATTCTTCTTATTCCGTCATTTTCCAATCTTTCACTCACTCCCCACCATCCATTCTCACCACGTGGCCACACCATCTCAGTCTTGCACTCTTATCATCTCAAGTAATATTTACTACGCCTGCCATTCTTCTTATTCCGTCATTTTCCAATCTTTCAAACAGTGACATTCCCATAACCCACCTTAGCATTCTCATCTCTGTTCTCTCAAGCTTCGCTTCATCTTTTCGTCTTAAAGTCCAAGTTTCTGATCCATACATTAACACTGGTCTTATTACTGTGCGATAGATTATTATTATCATTATTATTATTATTATTATTATTATTATTATTACTTGCTAAGGTACAACCCTAGCTAGAAAAGCAGGATGCTATAAGCCCAGGGCCCCAACAGGGAAAATACTCCAGTGAGGAAAGGAAACAAGGAAGAATAAAATATTTCAAGACCAGTAACAACATTTAAATAAATATTTCCCATATAAACTATGAAAGGAGAGAAATTAGAAAAAATGGTGTGCCTGAGTGTACCCTCAAGCAAGAGAACTCTAACCCAAGACAGTGGAAGACAATGGTACAGAGGCTATGGCACTACCCAAGAATAGAGAACAAGGGTTTGAGTTTGGAGTGTCCTTCTCCTAGAAGAGCTGTTTAACACAGCTAAAGAGTCTCTTCTACCCTTACCAAGAGGAAAGTAGCCACTGAACAATTACAGTGCAGTAGTTAACCCCTTGAACAAAGAAGAATTCTTTGGTAATCTCAGTGTGGTCAGGTGTATAAGGACAGAGGAGAATCTGTAAAGAATAGGCCAGACTATTTGATGTATGTGTAGGTAAAGGGAAAGTGAACCGTAACCGGAGAGAAGAATCCAATGTAGTACTGTCTGGCCAGTCAAAGGACACCATACCTCTCTAGCGGTAGTATCTCAATTGGTGGCTGGTGCCCTGTCCAACCTACTACTTTTACCTTGACTGGAATTTTCCTATCACATACCCTTCCTGTTACCTCCCTTCGCTTTCCGCATGCTAATTTTATCCTATTCTCAACTTCAGCCTCACATCCTCCCTCCTGATTTATAGTAGATCCCAAGTATGTAAATTGTTCTACCTGTTTTATTACTGCTCCTCTACTTTCATGTATGGCTATCCCGTCCCTACCTTCCTTACTGCTAACCATGGCTTCAGTCTGACTTTCAAACTGAATGATTTCCTTTCGGTGCGTTACCGAGTAATCTTATTATTCACATCATTGAAACATTGAGTAACAATATGAAGTTTTGCAGTGGTCTGTATCAGTTATGAGAATAGTGCTATTTAACGTAAATTTAAGAAAAGAAGCCTGGTGGCGTCCTCTTTCTGGCGTAATGCGAGTAGCAAATAAAGTGATTTCCTTTCGATGTGTTACCGAGTAATATTACAGTAATATTCCCATAATTGAAACATCGAGTAATGATGCAAAAAAATTACTAATAATGTCTAAAGAAATATGATTTTAAAGTGAATTAAAAATCAAAATAGAACTATATCTTATAACATATTGGTGCTGATGTCATTAAGTCATTAATCAACCAGTACTAGCAACAGAACACTACGCTCTCCTTAACCCTTTCCGAAATTTAGTTTAATTGTCTCAAAGCTTTTCCTAAACTGACGGCACTTGCAAAAAAAAAGCATGCACGTTTCTCTTAAAGGATTCTGTTGGTTACTTTTGTCTTAGTCTAAGGTCCTGTATATATTAGTATGTTCACGAGTTGTGATTGAAAATATGAAATATTTGACTTTGAACACCCCGGATATGTTATAGAAAAGATAAATGATAAACAAATAAATTAAAAGAAACAAAACCAGATTTTTCTCGTCAAAAAAAAGTACCCAGGAACTCAATCTCTTTCTTTTGCCCATCAGAACAAAGCCAGAAAACCTCAAAGTTGTTGTTGGAGAGCATGACTGGACTCAGGCTGATGGTGAAACTTCACTCTCAGTCCAAGAAGTAAGTTTTTATCCATCTATTTTTGCCTCTTAAAACAAACAGTGCTGCTAACATTCTAAACTCATCCCTAAAATAATGCTTCATTATTATCACAATCACTATTCAGTCTTGTCCACAAACCAGACACGAAAGAAGTTATTTCGCTTCGCCCTCAAACAGCATCTGTTACGTTTCTATCTATCAGGAGTAAATATTCCGATTAAAGACATTACTATTACTATTATTACTACTTGTGTAACAGTGTTACATACACATGCATATAAACACCATATATATATATATATATATACATATATATATATATATATATATATATATATACTGTATATATATATATATATATATATATATATATCTATATATATATATATATATATATATATATATATATATATATATATATATATATATATATATACAGTATATATATATAATGAAGATAATATACTGTAGTACGAGATTCGAACGCAACCACTATTTAAGAGACCAACCCTCAACCAAGCTGTCATTTTTACCTGTTATAATATTACCAAACCTAACCTGTGGTAGCCGATGTGGTAATGTACCTGACTGCTGAACGCCAGACTGGGGTTCTAGTCCCGCTCAAACTCGTTAGTTTCTTTGGTCGCTGTAACCTCCCCATTCTTGTAAACTAAGGATGGGGGTTTTGGGGGAGCTTATAGGTCTATCTGCTGAGTCATCCTTGGTCCTAGCTTGGGTGGAGAGGGGGGCTTGGGCACAGATCATTTGTATATATGGTCAGTCTCTGGGGCAATGTCCTGGTTGATAGGGTTATGTCGCTGTCCATTGCCCCTGTCATTCATGAGCGGCCTTTAAGTCTTTAAATCTACTTTATACAACGGATCCTGTACAACATCACCACAGTTTCACTTATATAAGAATGAAGACAGCATGAATAAAACTGATCTTAATATCTCCCTAAATCAATATAACTAATTAATGACACCAATCCTCAACCCAATTAACTCAACACTATTTTTAATACTTAATTTAACACGACTAACCAAACATATTACTCATAATCTCACGATATTGCTTTTCGCCGGATGTAGCAATTCTTATTACATTGGTTATTATGACTTCATATATATACAGCCTATCTCACAGGTCATCACAATGTTCAATACACCGAGTAATATCTGTTTAAGTACTGTAATGTATCGCATATGTTCTACACTCATTTCAACATACGGATGTAATAACACCTAGCAGTATTCGCAACTATTTACAAGGTAATCAGAAATGTCTGTACATATTGCATCTATTCTCTTATTTTCTGTTTGAAAAACATTAATAAAACATCCTGGTGTATTTTGGCCATATCCAAACAAGCAAACAATCCATTCTTGCTCCATTCCTCACAAGAATCACTAGGTCACTTACCACCTGGTCCATTCCATTCAGCACTGGGGTCACAAACAGAAATGGAAATGAAGTCACCCCCATCAATAGATCAGCTTAACATTTCCGAAAAGAGAAGACAGGATTGTAGAAAACAGACAAATGCGAAGCAAATAATAAAACCATGAAAACAAACTACTGCAATGGTACACATACAGTACATCCAACATTCAAAAGGCTACAATTTACTTCAGAGTAAATTTAATGTAACAACCTATACACCTCGTGACTGACTAAGACATTTCCTTGGTCTTACAAACCCTATATCCGTTAGAGTGCTAGAAGGAAATTCCACTAATAACACAAAACCATATACAGTCACAATGCCCAAATCCATACTACTGGGAAAAGGCACAATCTAGGGTCAAACAATATCCACGATGGTGGGTCATGTAGAAGGTCTCTAGCAAAGCCGCACCACTAAAGAACACTAACTACCTACTTTTCGCCAGTTACAACCAAGGTATATTCAGGATTTGTCCCTCCTCAGTTCCTGCGATGTGATTATGAATTACGTCTTTATAATATATTCTATTGCATTATGGTCTCTATTAACCCTTTTACCCCCAAAAGGATGTACTGGTACGTTTCACAAAACTCATCCCTTTACCCCCATGGACGTACCGGTACGTCCTTGCAAAAAACTACTATTTACATTTTTTTCCATAATTTTTATAATTTTTTGAGAAACTTCATGCATTTTCTAAGAGAATGAGACCAACCTGACCTCTCTATGATGAAAATTAAGGCTGTTAGAGCAATTTAAAAAATATATACTGCAAATTGTGCTTGAAAAAAAATAACTCCTGGGGGTTAAGTGCTGGAAAGTTCCAAACAAAAAGCCTGGGGGTAAAAGGGTTAATGAAATAGAATCTTCCAGCTAAGTGAGATATACACGAATGATGTTGAATATTTCAAGTTAAAATTTCAATCATTTCAGATACACATGCATGGACTATTCAATCGCTTCACTTTGGATTACGACGTGGCATTACTCCACCTATCAGAGAAAATCAACTTTCCATCTGATAATACCGTCGCCCCCATCTGCCTCCCACCAGCTGATCTACTTTACGAGACTAACATTGCAACAGTGACTGGATGGGGAACATTGTCTTCAGGTCAGTAAAATTCTACCAGTAGGGCAACAGTTTTATTCTTTGATAAAATGAAATTTAAAGTTTTGCATAAATCATCATCATTATTATTATTATCATTATTATTATCATTATTAATACTTGCTAAGCTACAACCCTAGTTGGAAAAGCAGGACGCTATAAGCCCAGGGGCCCCAACAGGGAAAATAGCTCAGTGAGAAAAGGAAAGAAGGAAAAATAAAATATTTCAAGAATAACAACAACATTAATATAAATATTTCCTTTATAAAATATAAAAACTTTAACAAAACAAGAAAAAGAGAAATTAGATAGAATAGCGTGCCCGAGTGTACCCTCAAGCAAGAGAACTCTAACCCAAGACAGTGGAAGACCATGGTACAGAGGCTATTGTACTACGCAAGACTAGAGAACAATGGTTTGATTTTGGAGTGTCCTTCTCCTTCTCATTTTGACTAAGGACCGTTCAAAAGCCAGTCGTCAAACAAATCATAAAATACTAATTTAGATTCAGGCTGTTAGTTCACATTATTTTTTCCGAATTCTGATAATCACCAAAACTGCTGAAAGTAATTTGGAAGGATTTCAAGAGTCATATGGTTTGAGTAAAATGTTAATAGTTTTGTAATATCAGTCGGACTTCTAAAGGTAAGTTTAACTGCTGGTGAAGCTACATTGTTAACCCTTTTACCCACAAAGGATGTACTGGTACGTTTCACAAAACTCATCCCTTTACCCCCATGGACGTACCGGTACGTCCTTGCAAAAAACTACTATTTACATTTTTTTCCATAATTTTGATAATTTTTTGAGAAACTTCATGCATTTTCTAAGAGAATGAGACCAACCTGACCTCTCTATGAAGAAAATTAAGGCTGTTAGAGCAATTAAAAAAATATATACTGTAAATTGTGCTTGAAAAAAATAACCCCTCGGGGTTAAGGGCTGAAAAGTTCCAAAAAGCCTGGGGGTAAAAGGGTTAAAACATTTTTACAAAAAAAAAAACCTTCTGAATTTAGAGCAATAATATGGTAGATATATACACTATGAGGATTCCTCTATTACTGTAGTTGAAATAACATGATAAATTCCTCGAAAGCTACACCTGATATGATATTATAAATTTCGATGCTATTACAGATATTATATGATAAATTCTTCTTATATTATAGCCGACGTATGCCAGATTTTTCTATTATTATAGCTGATATGATAAAATCTGTTATCTGAACATGATATCTATTTTTAAACACCCGAGATATCATAAACCATCGTTATTTTTGGCAGATATTCACTTGTACGACAATGTGTGTCTGTCTGTCAGATTGCCTTACCATTGTGTAAGACACGGGCTCTTGCCTTAGGCAGCCGATGAAACGCATTAGATCGAAATGCGCCAAATGCAGGTTTAATACTATCTTGCCCTTATTATTATTATTATTATTACCATTATTATTATTATTATTATTATCATTATTACTAGCTAATCTACAAACCTAGTTGGAAAAGTAGGATACTATAAGCCTTAGGGCTCCAAGAATGAAAAAATAGCCCAGTGAGAAAAGGAAATAAGGAATTAAATGAATTACATGAGACGTAATGAAGAATTAAGATAAAATATTCTAATAACAACAACATTAAGACAGATCTTCCATATATAAACTAAAAAAAGAGACTTATGTCGCCCTGTTCAACATAAAAACATTTGCTGCAAGTTTGAACTTTTGAAGTTCCACCGATTCAACTACCTGATTCGGAAGATCATTCCACAACTTGGCCACGACTGGAATAGAACTTCTAGAATACTGTGTTGTATTTAGCCCTATGATAGAGAAGGCTTGACCATTAGAATCAACTGCATCACTAGAATTACGAACAGGATGGTACTGTCCCAGAAAATCTGAATGCAACGGATGGTCAAAGTTATGAAAAATCTTAAGCAACATGCATAACGAACTAATTAAACAACGGTGCCAGAGAATAACATCTAGATCAGGAATAAGAAATTTAATAGACCGTAAGTTCCTGTCCAACATTTAAGATGAGATTCAGCAGCTGAAGATCAGACAGAACAATACTTGAAACAAGGTACAATGAAAGAATTAAAACATGTCTTCAGAATAGATTAATCATCAAAAATCTTTAAAAACCTTTCCCAATAAGCCTACTTTTGTGCCATTGAAGAAGTGAAAGACCTAATGTTTTTTCTGAAAAGTAAATTAGATGTCGAGGATCACACCTAAAATTGAAAGTCATATAGTTAAAGAAACATTATCATTGTCAAGATCCCAATGTTAAGGAGCCACTGTGCACCACCTACTTACAATAATACTTTGAGTTTTGTTAGGATTCAACTTCATGCCCTATAATTTGCACCATGCACTAATTTTAGTTAAATCTCTATTAAGGGATTCAGCAACCCCAGATTTACATTCTTCAGATGAAACTGATGCATAGAGAGTAGCATCATCTACAAATGCAACGAGCCTGTTTCCTCGCTCAAACTACATCACACAGTGAAGAAAGTTTTGTCACACATTTTATGTAAACTAAATAGCTGTAGTTAAGATGGAATTTGAAAAAAGAAAAATATTAAAGAAGGTAAACCAAATCATATCTATGTTACAGGAGGCGACCAGCCTAATGTGTTGTATGAGGTAGAAGTTCCAACGATGCCAAATGACGTCTGTAATAGCCTGATTGGTGGAATCACTGACCGAATGATTTGCGCTGGAGAAGATAATGGTGGGAAGGACTCCTGTCAGGTGTGTACTTTGGTCCTAAGTAGTGAGCTCTCTTTACCTCATTCTTTCTGAGTCAGTCTTTCTGTGATTTTTAAATTTGGTCATCTCTCAGAAAAAAAGTAACTCTTAGTTTATACTTGATTTTAATGAATGAATGATTTCAAGTTTTCTGGCATCCTGACATCGAAAGTCATTGACGCCAATGATTTTATTGAGGATTGCCTCAAAATCCAATTATGAAAAATTGCGGTGCATATGATGGAAATTAACAAACCATTTCAGGGTGATTCTGGGGGACCAATGGTTACTGATAATGCATCTGGAGACTTCATGGAGCTTATTGGAGTTGTCTCTTGGGGATACGGATGTGCAGAACCAAACAAACCAGGAGTATACGCAAGAGTTAACGGTAAGAACACTGATTCTTTTCTCCAACCTAACACACACACTGTATACTCATACATATGTACAGTAACCCATATAATACATATGTACAGTAACCCATATACAATATGTACAAGCACACACACAGATACTGTACAGTATACATACATGCACACAATATATTATTATACGATGGCTCGTGACTGAGAACCAAACATACAATAAATTATAATATATACTACGTAGGCCCTGCTGCTTCCTCCGGTGCCTTAGATGACCGCGGAGGTAGCAGCAGTAGGGGTGTCAGCATTATGAAGCTTCATCTGTGGTGGAAATGTGGGAGGTTGGGCTGTGGCACCCTAGCAGTACCAGCTGAACTCGGTTGAGTCCCTGATTAGGCTGAAGGAACATAGAGAGTAGAGGTCCCCTTTTTGTTTTGTTTCATTGTTGGTGTCGGCTACCCCCCAAAATTGGGGGAAGTGCCTTGGTATATGGATGGATGGACTACGTCTGGCAAGTTAATCAACCTCTCCAATTCCAAACTCCCTTGCTTTTACATTAAAACTGTTACATTTCAAAATATTAATACATGAATTCTGAGGCAGTTAAATAACTCCAAGACAGCAATATATAAAACATTGAATATCCAAAGGTCTCTTAAATACACTCAAAACCAAACTGGGACATTTTTCTTAACAATTATTCAAAACTTATTGTAAGTCTTAACAGGATACGAGCGGATATGATTCTAATACACTCTTTACAAAAATAAATATATTCTACAGTATATAGATTACAACATTTTGAAAAGAATTTACATAATAACAAACTAAATCACTCGAAAAATTAACACTGAACAAAACTTAGATTAAGATTAATGACTTGATTTGAGATATTAAGTCTGCATAAACCTTAGACTAAGACAAAAGAAATACTGCAATGTAAACTATACAAAAGCTTGAAATTAAATCAGAATAATACAATATTCAAGTTTGATAATTAATATATAACCAGATCACAATAAAAATACCTAACCTTCCTCCAGAGCTAGTTACAAAAACTTTACACAATGCCAACACTCACCTTAATACAATGAATTCAAAATCACCGTTTCGTCTTATGTATCTTTTCAACACACGATTTGCTTTGGGGCACAGAGTTACTTAGGAGAGGACACACTATAGGTACTGAACACTTGTAAAACAATACTCTGAGCTGCGTGTTAGAGAGGGTGAGAGGTGAGAGACGATCCGAAGGCTGGACTTCTCTATTTGACTCTAACCCTGGTGTTGCCTTATTATATATGAAATTCAGCTATTTTTAGAAACTTTCCAACGAAACGGGAAAAGTGTGGGGCCGGGCATAAGCATGTCAAAGTTACCAAGTATCACTCTCCCTAACGCTACTCTCGCCGCGCCAGACGGCTTTCAGTCAGCTAGCTCCTCCCACCCTTTGTTCCCGAAATAAAAATAAAAAAAGATAACATCCTATCACTAGGTCCTTCATGAAATTTCCAAAGCACGTGGTACAGAATTTTCCAAAGCACATGGTCCTGTGTATTCTCTCTCAAACATGACGCAATACCTCATAAAAATATAAAAGAACCTTACATAAGCCCTTGTTCATATCGTGTATGATCAAATAACACTCTCAAACAGTTTTACGTACGACTTCATAACAAAATTATGTGAAAATAAAAAGTTAATTCTTAAAAATAACAAATTTACATATTCTAACTTGAATAACGAATACAATAACATTAACGACGAAGGTCTTACATAATTTACATAATATACTTAATTCTACACGATGAGAACTCATCTGAAAAGCTGGGTAACCTCTCTTCAATGCAAAAATAAAATATAAATTAATAAATTATGAATAAACTATTGTATTTACTCTACACTAGACCAGGTGTAAGAATATATATATATATATATATATATATATATATATATATATATATATATATATATATATATGTATATATACATATATATATATATATATATATATATATATATATAAATATATGTATATATATATATATATATATATATATATAAATATATGTATATATATATATATATATAAATATATGTATATATATATATATATATATATATATATATATATATATATATGTATGTATATATATATATATATATATATATATATATAAATATATGTATATATATATATAAATATATGTATATATATATATATAAATATATGTATATATATATATATATATATATATATATATATATAAATATATGTGTGTGTGTGTGTGTGTATGTGCGTGTGTGTAATCATCATCATCTGCTGCTACAAGCCCCCTGCATGTCTTTCCCCTCGTATCTGTTAATACCATCAAAATTTCCTAGTTCGTCAATCCCTCGTCTTCTGTTCTTTCCCCTGCTTCTTTTGGAATCTATGGGGACCTATTCTGTTATTTTTCTTTGTCCATCTCTTACCTGTCATTCTCACACGTCCTGCCCATGTCCATCACTTTTTTTTTACATGTTATTAGAATATCCTCTACCTTACTTTGCTCTCGTGTATTATGTGTGTGTGTGTGTGTATATATATATATATATATATATATATATATATATATATTACAATTAGCGAATTACGTAAACTCCCGAGCTCCAAACTTATATAACTTACATACATTTACTTAATCCTACATGATTGGAACTCACCTTACGGGCTGACTATACATCTCTTAAATACATAAATGAAATACGTGAATAAAATAATCTACTCTCATGTTAGACCAGCTTTGTAAGAATACACACACACATATATATATATATATATATATATATATATATATATATATATATATATTGCAGTTTAAACAATTTCGAAATAAATCTAAAAATATATTATAAAAAATGGTTTACGAAACTTATAATAAAAGGACTATAAAATGATATGCTACAATAACGTTTCCCTAACCACCCCATCTTCATTTCCAGAGTTCCTTACTTGGATAGAGAGCTACACAGCAGGAGCCACTGGCGAATGCCCACCACCTCAGTAAGCAGTTTTCCCTCATCCAAGAAAGATCAACAATCACTGTCTATTAAAACCTTTTTTTTTTCCATTGATGAATTCCAGGTTTTATTCAAAATTCATATTTAAAAAAATATTGATAATTACAGTAAGTAATTTGGGAATATGTATTTTACAGACTCTGCTCATCTAGTCTGAAATATTTTATTCCAGAATTAATGTATATGTGATTGATAAGAATTATTGGCAAACATAACTCTTGTATCCTTTCACCCCAATACCAAACGTTATAATCAGTCATGAAGGGATCAAACTGTGGTGGCAAAGTTACCCGCAGGACAAAAATTACTGTTATTAAACCCTGCATCTGATTTTGATTCGCCCTCATCATGTAATAGTAATCAGATATGAAATGTATACTTTTGTTCATTTCAAAGTGACAACACAAGAGATACTATAGTCCATTTCTTTTAGCGATGCATATTTGCACCGACTCGCAGCGGTGCCCTTTTAGCTCGGAAAAGTTTCCTCATCGCTGATTGGTTAGAATGATCTCGTCCAACCAATCAGCGATCAGGAAAATTTTCCGAGCTAAATTGGCACCGCTGAGAGTCGGTGCAAATATGCATCGCTAAAAGAAATGGACTATAACAATGATACTTTTTTATATCCTGGATTACCATTGGTGTCCTTCATCTTAAAAACTTTTCTCTCGATGCACAAGATCCCAAATTGTCTAAGGTTGTTCTTTCAAAATATTTCTTAAAATGGACGAATTGCCTTTGCATTCAAGTAGGATTGGGCAACCCTACTCGTTCGGAAAACCCTGACATTATTTTGTAGTTGACAAGGGAGGGCCTTAGCGTATACAATTAGCATAGGAAATCAGGCTCAACCCAGCAACTTCTATCACAACCCTGCAAAATTTGAAAACCCTGCAAATTCTCTCACAACCCCGTAACTTCTGGCTACCCTGCAAAAACTGACAACCCTGCAACTTCTCTCATAACCCCGTAACTTCTGGTACCCTGCAACTTCTGACAACCCAGCAACTTCTGACAACCCTGCAACTTCTGACAAAACCGCAACTTCTGACAACCCAGCAACTTCTGACAACCCTGCAACTTCTGACAACCCTGCAACTTCTGGCAACCCTGCAACTTCTGACAAAACCGCAACTTCACTCACAACCCTGTAACTTCTGACATCCCTTCAACTTCTGACAACCCCTCAACTTCTGACAACCCAGCAATTTCTGACAACCCTACAACTTCTTTCATAACCGGCAAGTTCTGACAACCCTGAAACTTCTCACAACCTTGCAAATTTCTGTAACAAACATGCAACGTCTCTTCTAACACTGCAACTTCTCTCACTACCCTCCAACTTCTCTCCCAACCTTCCACTTACTCTGACAACCCTCCAACTACTCTGACAAATATATACATATATGTATATAAACCAGAGAGAGAGAGAGAGAGAGAGAGAGAGAGAGAGAGAAGTTAAGAGGAGACACACAAATGCGGTTCCTAGATAAGTACTCGCATCTTTATAGAAATCTTACAATATGTGAGCTTTCACTACATGCAATAAACTATAATGTATAATATAAAAAATTGCATAATTTATTGATGTGTGTGTATACTAACTCGAAATTAGAAAGACCTTTTCAGGCCAAGGCATTCGACTGAGCGTCCCAGACATTAAAAAAAAATATATATATTTCGATGTTCTTAATACCCATAATAATATAAAATACGTTATTGAGGGTCTTCGTAGCTTTTGATAACCTTTCGACTAAAAAAAAGAAAAAAAAAAAAATATCTTAAACTTACCTTTAAATCGTATCGATTCTATTAGTATTCCAATAAATGGGACTCACCTGAAAAAAAAAAATATAAATATCAATGCTTAACAATATGCTAAATGCGATTTCATCTATTAGAATTAAAGACAGTTCATTTCAGTCAACAAATGAAAATAATCAGAAATAAATACGATAAGAAAGTAAAGCTATCAGTAATAGATCACAAAATTTCATTTTCTGGCTAATTCACAGTAAATTCCTCGGGATCAAAGTTTTAAATTTAATTTTGCTAATATTTTTGTATAAAAATCAAAAGGCGATAGATCTACACACAAAATAGAATGTGTCTCCATTGATATAAATCTTCAAAGATGATAATGGATATAGTTTTGTGACAGACTTCTCCTTGCGTTTCGTAGGGCAATGCAGTAGCAGGACAGATACAAGATACCTGTTAGCCTAAGGTAATGATCTCTGACCCCGGCCCTAACTCGATTCGGACCCCAAAAATAGGGCCCTTTTTCAATAAAAACTCATATATCTTCTATAATTTAAGCCGGAGAGCGAAAATATGCGATGACCACATTTATACCCATAAAACGACTCTATGCTGTAGTCTAACACAAAATCTGACACCGAAAATTTTGGGACATTATCTCTGACCCTTACTCGATTCGGACCCCAAAAATAGGGCCCTTTTTCAATAAAAACTCATATATCTTCTATAATTTTAGCCGGAGAGCGAAAATATGCGATGACCACATTTAAACCCATAAAACGACTATATGCTGTAGTCTAACACAAAATCTGACACCGAAAATTTTGGGACATTATCTCTGACCCCGGCCCTAACTCGATTCGGACCCCAAAAATAGGGACCTTTTTCAATAAAAACTCACATATCTTCTATAATTTTAGCCGGAGAGCGAAAATATGCGATGACCACATTAATACCCATAAAACGACTCTATGCTGTAGTCTAACACAAAATCTGACACCGAAAATTTTGGGACATTATCTCTGACCCCGGCCCTTACTCGATTCGGACCCCAAAAATAGGGCCCTTTTTCAATAAAAACTCATATATCTTCTATAATTTTAGCCGGAGAGCGAAAATATACGATGACCACATTTATACCCATAAAACGACTCTATGCTGTAGTCTAACACAAAATCTGACACCGAAAATTTTGGGACATTATCTCTGACCCCGGCCCTTACTCGATTCGGACACCCAAAATAGGGCCCTTTTTCAATAAAAACTCATATATCTTCTATAATTTTAGCCGCAAAGCGAAAATATGCGATGACCACATTTATACCCATAAAACGACTTTATGCTGTAGTCTAACACAAAATCTGACACCGAAAATTTAGGGACATTATCTCTGACCCCGGCCCTTACTCGATTCGGACCCCAAAAATAGGGCCCTTTTTCAATAAAAACTCATATATCTTCTATAATTTTAGCCGGAGAGCAAAAATATGCGATGACCACATTTATACCCATAAAACGACTCTATGCTGTAGTCTAACACAAAATCTGACACCGAAAATTTTGGGACATTATCTCTGACCCCGGCCCTTACTCGATTCGGACCCCAAAAATAGGGCCCTTTTTCAATAAAAACTCATATATCTTCTATAATTTAAGCCGGAGAGCGAAAATATGCGATGACCACATTTATACCCATAAAACAACTCTATGCGGTAGTCTAACACAAAATCTGACACCGAAAATTTTGGGACATTATCTCTGACCCCGGCCCTTACTCGATTCGGACCCCAAAAATTGGGCCCATTTTCAATAAAAACTCATATATCTTCTATAATTTTAGCCGGAGAGCGAAAATATGCGATGACCACATTTATACCCATAAAACGACTCTATGCTGTAGTCTAACACAAAATCTGACACCGAAAATTTTGGGACATTATCTCTGACCCCGGCCCTTACTCGATTCGGACCCCAAAAATAGGGCCCTTTTTCAATAAAAACTCATATATCTTCTATAATTTTAGCCGGAGAGCGAAAATATGCGATGACCACATTTATACCCATAAAACGACTCTATGCTGTAGTCTGACACAAAATCTGACACCAAAAATTTTGGGACATTATCTCTGACCCCGGCCCTTACTCGATTCGGACAGCAAAAATAGGGCCCTTTTTCAATAAAAACTCATATATCTTCTATAATTTTAGCCGGAGAGCAAAAATATGCGATGACCACATTTATACCCATAAAACGACTCTATGCTGTAGTCTAACACAAAATCTGGCACCGAAAATTTTGGGACATTATCTCTGACCCCGGCCCTTACTCGATTCGGACCCCAAAAATAGGGCCCTTTTTCAATAAAAACTCATATATCTTCTATAATTTGAGCCGGAGAGAGAAAATATGCGATGACCACATTTATACCCATAAAACGACTCTATGTTGTAGTCTAACACAAAATCTGACACCGAAAATTTTGGGGCATTATCTCTGACCCCGGCCCTTACTCGATTCGGACCCCAAAAATAGGGCCCATTTTCAATAAAAACTCATATATCTTCTATAATTTTAGCCGGAGAGCGAAAATATGCGATGACCACATTAATACCCAAAAAACGACTCTATGCTGTAGTCTAACACAAAATCTGACACCGAAAATTTTGGGACATTATCTCTGACCCCGGCACTTACTCGATTCGGACCCCAAAAATAGGGCCCCTTTTCAATAAAAACTCATATATCTTCTATAATTTTAGCCGGCGAGCGAAAATATGCGATGACCACATTTACCCCCATAAAACGACTCTATGCTGTAGTCTAACACAAAATCTGACACCGAAAATTTTGGGACATTATCTCTGACCCCTGCCCTTACTCGATTCGGACCCCAAAAATAGGGCCCTTTTTCATTAAAAACTCATATATCTTCTATAATTTTAGCCGGAGAGCGAAAATATGCGATGACCACATTTATACCCATAAAACGACTCTATGCTGTAGTCTAACACAAAATCTGACACCGAAAATTTTGGGACATTATCTCTGCCCATGGCCCTTACTCGATTCGGACCCCAAAAATAGGGCCCTTTTTCAATAAACACTCATATATCTTCTATAATTTTAGCCGGGGAGCGAAAATATGCGATGACCACATTTATACCCATAAAACGACTCTATGCTGTAGTATAACACAAAATCTGACACAGAAAATTTTGGGACATTATCTCTGACCCCGGCCCTTACTCAATTCGGACCCCAAAAATAGGGCCCATTTTCAATAAAAACTCATATATCTTCTATAATTTTAGCCGGAGAGCGAAAATATGCGATGACCACATTTATACCCATAAAACGACTCTATGCTGTAGTCTAACACAAAATCTGACACCGAAAATTTTGGGACATTATCTCTGACCCCGGCCCTTACTCGATTCGGACCCCCAAAATAGGGCCCTTTTTCAATAAAAACTCATATATCTTCTATAATTTTAGCCGGAGAGCGAAAATATGCGATGACCACATTTATACCCATAAAACGACTCTATGCTGTAGTCTAACACAAAATCTGACACCGAAAATTTTGGGACATTATCTCTGACCCCGGCCATTACTCGATTCGGACCCCAAAAATAGGGCCCTTTTTCAATAAAACCTCATATATCTTCTATAATTTTAGCCGGAGAGCGAAAATATGCGATGACCACATTTATACCCATAAAACGACTCTATGCTGTAGTCTGACACAAAATCTGACACCGAAAATTTTGGGACATTATCTCTGACCCCAGCCCTTACTCGATTCGGACCCCAAAAATAGGGCCCTTTTTCAATAAAAACTCATATATCTTCTATAATTTTAGCCGGAGAGATAAAATATGCGATGACCACATTTATACCCATAAAACGACTCTATGCTGTAGTCTAACACAAAATCTGACACCGAAAATTTTGGGACATTATCTCTGACCCCGGCCCTTACTCGATTCGGACCCCAAAAATAGGGCCCTTTTTCAATAAAAACTCATATATCTTCTATAATTTAAGCCGGAGAGAGAAAATATGCGATGACCACATTTATACCCATAAAACGACTATGTTGTAGTCTAACACAAAATCTGACACCGAAAATTTTGGGACATTATCTCTGACCCCGGCCCTTACTCGATTCGGACCCCAAAAATAGGGCCCATTTTCAATAAAAACTCATATATCTTCTATAATTTTAGCCGGAGAGCGAAAATATGCGATGACCACATTTATACCCATAAAACGACTCTATGCTGTAGTCTAACACAAAATCTGACACCGAAAATTTTGGGACATTATCTCTGACCCCGGCCCTTACTCGATTCGGACACTAAAAATAGGGCCCTTTTTCAATAAAAACTCATATATCTTCTATAATTTTAGCCGGAGAGCGAAAATATGCGATGACCACATTAATACCCAAAAAACGACTCTATGCTGTAGTCTAACACAAAATCTGACACCGAAAATTTTGGGACATTATCTCTGACCCCGGCACTTACTCGATTCGGACCCCAAAAATAGGGCCCCTTTTATATAAAATATCATATATCTTCTATAATTTTAGCCGGCGAGCGAAAATATGCGATGACCACATTTACCCCCATAAAACGACACTATGCTGTAATCTAACACAAAATCTGACACCGAAAATTTTGGGACATTATCTCTGATCCCGGCCCTTACTCGATCCGGACCCCAAAAATAGGGCCCTTTTTCAATAAAAACTCATATATCTTCTATAATTTTAGCCGGAGAGCGAAAATATGCGATGACCACATTTATACCCATAAAACGACTCTATGCTGTAGTCTAACACAAAATCTGACACCGAAAATTTTAGGACATTATCTCTGACCCCGGCCCTTACTCGATTCGGACCCCAAAAATAGTGCCCTTTTTCAATAAAAACTCATATATCTTCTATAATTTTAGCCGGAGAGCAAAAATATGCGATGACCACATTTATACCCATAAAACGACTATGCTGTAGTCTAACACAAAATCTGACACCGAAAATTTTGGGACATTATCTCTGACCCCGGCCCTTACTCAAGTCGGACCCCAAAAATAGGGCCCTTTTTCAATAAAAACTCATATATCTTCTATAATTTAAGCCGGAGAGCGAAAATATGCGATGACCACATTTATACCCATAAAACGACTCTATGCTGTAGTCTAACACAAAATCAAACACCGAAAATTTTGGGACATTATCTCTGACCCCGGCCCTTACTCGCTTCGGACCCCAAAAATAGAGCCCTTTTTCAATAAAAACTCATATATCTTCTATAATTTTAGCCGGAAAGCGAAAATATGCGATGACCACATTTATACCCATAAATTGACTCTATGCTGTAGTCTAACACAAAATCTGACACCAAAAATTTTGGGACATTATCTCTGACCCCGGCCCTTACTCGATTCGGACACCCAAAATAGGGCCCTTTTTCAATAAAAACTCATATATCTTCTATAATTTTAGCCGCAAAGCGAAAATATGCGATGACCACATTTATACCCATAAAACGACTTTATGCTGTAGTCTAACACAAAATCTGACACCGAAAATTTATGGACATTATCTCTGACCCCGGCCCTTACTCGATTCGGACCCCAAAAATAGGGCCCTTTTTCAATAAAAACTCATATATCTTCTATAATTTTAGCCGGAGAGCGAAAATATGCGATGACCACATTTATACCCATAAAACGACTCTATGCTGTAGTCTAACACAAAATCTGACACCGAAAATTTTGGGACATTATCTCTGACCCCGGCCCTTACTCGATTCGGACCCCAAAAATAGGGCCCTTTTTCAATAAAAACTCATATATCTTCTATAATTTAAGCCGGAGAGCGAAAATATGCGATGACCACATTTATACCCATAAAACAACTCTATGCGGTAGTCTAACACAAAATCTGACACCGAAAATTTTGGGACATTATCTCTGACCCCGGCCCTTACTCGATTCGGACCCCAAAAATTGGGCCCATTTTCAATAAAAACTCATATATCTTCTATAATTTTAGCCGGAGAGCGAAAATATGCGATGACCACATTTATACCCATAAAACGACTCTATGCTGTAGTCTAACACAAAATCTGACACCGAAAATTTTGGGACATTATCTCTGACCCCGGCCCTTACTCGATTCGGACCCCAAAAATAGGGCCCTTTTTCAATAAAAACTCATATATCTTCTATAATTTTAGCCGGAGAGCGAAAATATGCGATGACCACATTTATACCCATAAAACGACTCTATGCTGTAGTCTGACACAAAATCTGACACCAAAAATTTTGGGACATTATCTCTGACCCCGGCCCTTACTCGATTCGGACAGCAAAAATAGGGCCCTTTTTCAATAAAAACTCTAATATCTTCTATAATTTTAGCCGGAGAGCAAAAATATGCGATGACCACATTTATACCCATAAAACGACTCTATGCTGTAGTCTAACACAAAATCTGACACCGAAAATTTTGGGACATTATCTCTGACCCCGGCCCTTACTCGATTCGGACCCCAAAAATAGGGCCCTTTTTCAATAAAAACTCATATATCTTCTATAATTTGAGCCGGAGAGAGAAAATATGCGATGACCACATTTATACCCATAAAACGACTCTATGTTGTAGTCTAACACAAAATCTGACACCGAAAATTTTGGGGTATTATCTCTGACCCCGGCCCTTACTCGATTCGGACCCCAAAAATAGGGCCCATTTTCAATAAAAACTCATATATCTTCTATAATTTTAGCCGGAGAGCGAAAATATGCGATGACCACATTTATACCCATAAAACGACTCTATGCTGTAGTCTAACACAAAATCTGACACCGAAAATTTTGGGACATTATCTCTGACCCCGGCCCTTACTCGATTCGGACACTAAAAATAGGGCCCTTTTTCAATAAAAACTCATATATCTTCTATAATTTTAGCCGGAGAGCGAAAATATGCGATGACCACATTAATACCCAAAAAACGACGCTATGCTGTAGTCTAACACAAAATCTGACACCGAAAATTTTGGGACATTATCTCTGACCCCGGCACTTACTCGATTCGGACCCCAAAAATAGGGCCCCTTTTCAATAAAAACTCATATATCTTCTATAATTTTAGCCGGCGAGCGAAAATATGCGATGACCACATTTACCCCCATAAAACGACTCTATGCTGTAGTCTAACACAGAATCTGACACCGAAAATTTTGGGACATTATCTCTGACCCCTGCCCTTACTCGATTCGGACCCCAAAAATAGGGCCCTTTTTCATTAAAAACTCATATATCTTCTATAATTTTAGCCGGAGAGCGAAAATATGCGATGACCACATTTATACCCATAAAACGACTCTATGCTGTAGTCTAACACAAAATCTGACACCGAAAATTTTGGGACATTATCTCTGCCCATGGCCCTTACTCGATTCGGACCCCAAAAATAGGGCCCTTTTTCAATAAACACTCATATATCTTCTATAATTTTAGCCGGGGAGCGAAAATATGCGATGACCACATTTATACCCATAAAACGACTCTATGCTGTAGTATAACACAAAATCTGACACAGAAAATTTTGGGACATTATCTCTGACCCCGGCCCTTACCCAATTCGGACCCCAAAAATAGGGCCCATTTTCAATAAAAACTCATATATCTTCTATAATTTTAGCCGGAGAGCGAAAATATGCGATGACCACATTTATACCCATAAAACGACTCTATGCTGTAGTCTAACACAAAATCTGACACCGAAAATTTTGGGACATTATCTCTGACCCCGGCCCTTACTCGATTCGGACCCCAAAAATAGTGCCCTTTTTCAATAAAAACTCATATATCTTCTATAATTTTAGCCGGAGAGCGAAAATATACGATGACCACATTTATACCCATAAAACGACTCTATGCTGTAGTCTAACACAAAATCTGACACCGAAAATTTTGGGACATTATCTCTGACCCCGGCCCTTACTCGATTCGGACCCCAAAAATAGGGCCCTTTTTCAATAAAAACTCATATATCTTCTATAATTTTAGCCGGAGAGCGAAAATATGCGATGACCACATTTATACCCATAAAACGACTCTATGCTGTAGTCTAACACAAAATCTGACACCGAAAATTTTGGGACATTATCTCTGACCCCGGCCATTACTCGATTCGGACCCCAAAAATAGGGCCCTTTTTCAATAAAACCTCATATATCTTCTATAATTTTAGCCGGAGAGCGAAAATATGCGATGACCACATTTATACCCATAAAACGACTCTATGCTGTAGTCTGACACAAAATCTGACACCGAAAATTTTGGGACATTATCTCTGACCCCAGCCCTTACTCGATTCGGACCCCAAAAATAGGGCCCTTTTTCAATAAAAACTCATATATCTTCTATAATTTTAGCCGGAGAGATAAAATATGCGATGACCACATTTATACCCATAAAACGACTCTATGCTGTAGTCTAACACAAAATCTGACACCGAAAATTTTGGGACATTATCTCTGACCCCGGCCCTTACTCGATTCGGACCCCAAAAATAGGGCCCTTTTTCAATAAAAACTCATATATCTTCTATAATTTAAGCCGGAGAGAGAAAATATGCGATGACCACATTTATACCCATAAAACGACTCTATGTTGTAGTCTAACACAAAATCTGACACCGAAAATTTTGGGACATTATCTCTGACCCCGGCCCTTACTCGATTCGGACCCCAAAAATAGGGCCCATTTTCAATAAAAACTCATATATCTTCTATAATTTTAGCCGGAGAGCGAAAATATGCGATGACCACATTTATACCCATAAAACGACTCTATGCTGTAGTCTAACACAAAATCTGACACCGAAAATTTTGGGACATTATCTCTGACCCCGGCCCTTACTCGATTCGGACACTAAAAATAGGGCCCTTTTTCAATAAAAACTCATATATCTTCTATAATTTTAGCCGGAGAGCGAAAATATGCGATGACCACATTAATACCCAAAAAACGACTCTATGCTGTAGTCTAACACAAAATCTGACACTGAAAATTTTGGGACATTATCTCTGACCCCGGCACTTACTCGATTCGGACCCCAAAAATAGGGCCCCTTTTATATAAAATATCATATATCTTCTATAATTTTAGCCGGCGAGCGAAAATATGCGATGACCACATTTACCCCCATAAAACGACTCTATGCTGTAATCTAACACAAAATCTGACACCAAAAATTTTGGGACATTATCTCTGACCCCGGCCCTTACTCGATTCGGACCCCAAAAATAGGGCCCTTTTTCAATAAAAACTCATATATCTTCTATAATTTTAGCCGGAGAGCGAAAATATGCGATGACCACATTTATACCCATAAAACGACTCTATGCTGTAGTCTAACACAAAATCTGACACCGAAAATTTTAGGACATTATCTCTGACCCCGGCCCTTACTCGATTCGGACCCCAAAAATAGTGCCCTTTTTCAATAAAAACTCATATATCTTCTATAATTTTAGCCGGAGAGCAAAAATATGCGATGACCACATTTATACCCATAAAACGACTATGCTGTAGTCTAACACAAAATCTGACACCGAAAATTTTGGGACATTATCTCTGACCCCGGCCCTTACTCAAGTCGGACCCCAAAAATAGGGCCCTTTTTCAATAAAAACTCATATATCTTCTATAATTTAAGCCGGAGAGCGAAAATATGCGATGACCACATTTATACCCATAAAACGACTCTATGCTGTAGTCTAACACAAAATCAAACACCGAAAATTTTGGGACATTATCTCTGACCCCGGCCCTTACTCGATTCGGACCCCAAAAATAGAGCCCTTTTCCAATAAAAACTCATATATCTTCTATAATTTTAGCCGGAGAAGCGAAAATATGCGATGACCACATTTATACCCATAAATTGACTCTATGCTGTAGTCTAACACAAAATCTGACACCGAAAATTTTGGGACATTATCTCTGACCCCGGCCCTTACTCGATTCGGACCCCAAAAAAAGGGCCCTTTTTCAATAAAAACTCATATATCTTCTATAATTTTAGCCGGAGAGCGTAAAATATGCGATGACCACATTTATACCCATAAAACGACTATGCTGTAGTCTAACACAAAATCTGACACCGAAAAATTTTGGGCATTATCTCTGACCCCGGCCCTTACTCGATTCGGACCCCAAAAATAGGGCCCTTTTTCAATAAAAACTCATATATCTTCTATAATTTTAGCCGGAGAGCGAAAATATGCGATGACCACATTTATACCCATAAAACGACTCTATGCTGTAGTCTAACACAAAATCTGACAACGAAAATTTTGGGACATTATCTCTGACCCCGGCCCTTACTCGATTCGGACCCCAAAAATAGGGCCCTTTTTCAATAAAAACTCATATATCTTCTATAATTTTAGCCGGAGAGCGAAAATATGCGATGACCACATTTATACCCATAAAACGACTCTATGCTGTAGTCTGACACAAAATCTGACACCGAAAATTTTGGGACATTATCTCTGACCCCGGCCCTTACTCGATTCGGACCCCAAAAATAGGGCCCTTTTTCATTAAAAACTCATATATCTTCTATAATTTTAGCCGGAGAGCGAAAATATGCGATGACCACATTTATACCCATAAAACGACTCTATGCTGTAGTCTAACACAAAATCTGACACCGAAAATTTTGGGACATTATCTCTGCCCATGGCCCTTACTCGATTCGGACCCCAAAAATAGGGCCCTTTTTCAATAAAAACTCATATATCTTCTATAATTTTAGCCGGAGAGCGAAAATATGCGATGACCACATTTATACCCATAAAACTACTCTATACTGTAGTATAACACAAAATCTGACACCGAAAATTTTGGGCATTATCTCTGACCCCGGCCCTTACTCGATTCGGACCCCAAAAATAGGGCTCTTTTTCAATAAAAACTCATATATCTTCTATAATTGAAGCCGGAGAGAGGAAATATGCGATGACCACATTTATACCCATAAAACGACTCTATGCTGTAGTCTAACAGAAAATCTGACACCGAAAATTTTGGGACATTATCTCTGACCCCAGCCCTTACTCGATTCGGACCCCAAAAATAGGGCCCTTTTTCAATAAAAACTCATATATCTTCTATAATTTTAGCCGGAGAGCGAAAATATGCGATGACCACATTTATACCCATAAAACGACTCTATGCTGTAGTCTAACACAAAATCTGACACCGAAAATTTTGGGACATTATCTCTGACCCCGGCCCTTACTCGTTTCGGACCCCAAAAATAGGGCCCTTTTTCAATAAAAACTCATATATCTTCTATAATTTAAGCCGGAGAGAGATAATATGCGATGACCACATTTATACCTATAAAACGACTCTATGCTGTAGTCTAACACAAAATCTGACACCGAAAATTTATGGGACATTATCTCTGACCCCGGCCCTTACTCGATTCGGACCCCAAAAATAGGGCCCATTTTCAATAAAAACTCATATATCTTCTATAATTTTAGCCGGAGAGCGAAAATATGCGATGACCACATTTATACCCATAAAACGACTCTATGCTGTAGTCTAACACAAAATCTGACACCGAAAATTTTGGGACATTATCTCTGACCCCGGCCCTTACTCGATTCGGACACTAAAAATAGGGCCCTTTTTCAATAAAAACTCATATATCTTCTATAATTTTAGCCGGAGAGCGAAAATATACGATGACCACATTTATACCCATAAAACGACTCTATGCTGTAGTCTAACACAAAATCTGACACCGAAAATTTTGGGACATTATCTCTGACCCCGGCCCTTACTCAATTCGGACCCCAAAAATAGGGCCTTTTTCAATAAAAACTCATATATCTTCTATAATTTTAGCCGGAGAGCGAAAATATGCGATGACCACATTTATACCCATAAAACGACTCTATGCTGTAG
>NC_090763.1:48059326-48061826 GCF_036898095.1 Palaemon carinicauda
TCGACTTTCACCAGCCCTCTTTATCTCACGGGAAGGGGGATAGGGGGAAGGGGGTTGGGATGGGATGGGAGGGGAGCCTCTTCTGGGGAAGAGAGGAAGCGGGGGAGACGGAAAGGTCCTAAATTTGGGTAATGGTCAAAGACACGGATTCGGATAGGGACGCGGGTAGAGTGTCGGGCTGGAGGGGGGAAGGGGAGCGAGATTGAGGTAGGCCACGAGAGACTGGCAGGGGGCGGGGTGAGGGGGGGGGGGGAGGGGGATAGGACTTGCTTCGTCAAGCGGGGGTGTCGGAATGCATCAAAGCAGGACGTTATGCGCACTTTTGCCGAACACGTATTTCTTCTATGCATTCTTTAGATAAACTATATGACCTGACGATTCATTCCGTTACAGTAACGAATTAATTAGAATTATTTTCAGTCCAGCAACACTAATGCGAGAAGAGAAAGTGTTGCATAGGCATGCATGAACTGCGCAAAACTGTTTTGCAAGACGAGATGTGCTTGCTTTTAATAAGTGGGCTTCAGATATTAGCCCGTTCTATCGGATAGATACAATTGCTTACTCCCACGGATGCTTCTTTGGTTTAAATTTCATAGGTCTTATAAAATGCTCATTAAGTAATCTAATATGAGTAATCGAACACTCATATAAACACACATACACACACACATATATATGTATACATACATATATATATATATATATATATATATATATACATATATATATATATATATATATATATATATATATATATATATATATATATATATATACACCTTTACACACATACATACATATATACATATAAACACATACTTATATATATATATATATATATATGTATATATATATATATATATATATATATATATATATATATATATATATATATATATATATACAAGTATATATATATATATATATGTATATATATATATATATATATATATATATATATATATATACATATATATATACATACATACATATGTATAAATATATATATATATATATATATATATATGTATATATATGTATATATACATACATACATATATATATATGTATATATATATATATATATATATATATAAATTTATATATGTATATATATATATATATATATACTGTATATATATAAATATATATATATATATATATATATATATATATATATATATATATATATATATTAAGAAATACAGTAGTATAAAAGAGGATAGAAAGTCCATGTCCTTAACAAACTTGAAATAAAAAAGAAAATGAAAAAAAGAGGGCAGAAATGGAAAGTCCCGATCCCAAGACCATACGATTATTTTAATTGTCCAGAAACTCCGACAATGATACCCTTCATTTGTATAATTGTATAGAGGAGATTGGTGAGAAACACAGCAGTAGGTTTACACACACACACATACACATTCATATCTATCTCTCTCTCTCTCTCTCTCTCTCTCTCTCTCTCTCTCTCTCTCTCTCTCTCTCTCTCTCACACACACAAACACACACACACACACATATATATATATATATATATATATATATATATATATATGTATATATATATATATATATATATATATATATATATTTATATATATACATTTATGTATATACAGTATATATATATATATATATATATATATATGTATATATATACATATATATATGTATATATATATATATATATATATATATATGTGTGTGTGTGTGTGTGTGTGTTTGTGTGTGTTCATTTCATAGTTTTTATTTATTTATCTAATGTTATAATCATTCATTCATAGCTTCTGGTTTTGATTCTGTTAACGAACCTACGCACTCAATTAATGCTCATTGATTATGCAAATTGGGTTCTTAATTACATAATGCAATGATGGTTTCCAAAACTATCCTCTAAATATAATGACAGACGACATTTTTTCGTTCTTTAACCAGTAAAGTTTAATATAACTCGCAATTTGTAGAACGCTAAGATTCTTGATAAATCAGCACAAGTCCCTAGGGATTTTAACATCCCATCCAAACTTTGATATAAATGACGTGTTTATTTTTTTTTTTTATTTTTTTTTTTTTTTTTTTTAAGTAATCATTCACGGGACTGTGTCCACCATCATTGTGGTACAGCTGTGAAACAAAGACTTCCGTCTTATTTTTTTCTTCTGTCACTTTTATATCTGAATATGAATCTACCATTCATTCTCTTTTGGTTCTAACTTGAGAAAAAGGATTAGAAAATCAAAAAGAATTCCACTACATTTATAGCTCTAAGATGAGTAGTAAAATCTTAGCGAAGATAATGCCATAATAATAATAATAATAATAATTATTATTATTATTATTATTATTATTATTATCATTATTATTATTATTATTTGCTAAGTTACAACCCTAGTTGGAAAAGCAGGATGCTATAAGCCCAGGGGCTCTAACAGGGAAAATAGCTCAGTGAGGAATGGAAACGAAGAAAAATAAAATATTTTAAGAAGAGCAACAA
>NC_090763.1:48069326-48089326 GCF_036898095.1 Palaemon carinicauda
TTCCGAGTTCTATCATATTCAGCTTCAGTAATATTCAAATCAAATTTTTATCCAGGATGAAATATAAATGTTTCTCATTATCCTAAAATTTTCCGAATTTTGTCATATTCAGCTTCAGTAATATTCAAATAAAATTTTTATCCAGGATGAAATATAAATGTTTCCCATTATCCTAAAATTTTCCGAGTTCTGTCATATTCATCATCAGTAATATTCAAATCAAATTTTTATCCAGGATTATCCTAAAATTTTCCGAGTTCTGTCATATTCAGCATCAATAATATTCAAATAAAATTTTTATCCAGGAGAAAATATATATATTTACCATTATCCAAAAATTCTCCTGGGATTGATATTTATAATTACTTTTGAGTAGTTATGTGTAGAGGACAAGAAAAAGTTGCTTACTTCAATCTAAGATTATTAAGATTGGTATGCACAAATAATTGCCTGATCTGAATAACCTTTTGCGGATGTTGTAGAAAGCTTTACAGAATATCGAGGTCATTAAAACCATTTATAATAATAAAACTTATGTTTACGTATTTTAGTATATATATATATATATATATATATATATATATATATATATATATATATGTTTATATATAAATATATATATATATATATATATATATATTTATATATATATAAATATATATATATATATATAAATATATATATATATATATATATATATATTATTATCATTACTAGCCAAGCTACAACCCTAGTTGGAAAAGCAAGATGCTATAAGCCCAAGGGCTCCAATAGGGAAAAATAACCCAGTGAGGAAAGGAAATAAGGAAATAAATAAATGATGAGAACAAGTTAACTCTAAAACAGTCAATGTCAAAACAGATATGTCCTATATAAACTATTAACAACGTCAAAAACAGATATGTCATATATCTACTATAAAAAGACTCATGTTAGCCTGGTCAACATATATATATATATAAATATATATATATATATATATATATATATATATATATATATATATATTTGAAGAAATGTGATACCGAATAATAGTAAAAATATCATCAATATGTAGTCTTTTGAAGAATACTTATTTGTAAACAGTTAATTACATATCTAATCAAGAATAAATTAATTTTAGTAGCCTCTATAAATACAGTCCTCATCAACAAGCAAACTTGTAGTAGCAACAATGTAGAAGAGAGTACAATTTTTCTGATGAAATATTCATTGCTTACACTTGCATGATTTGGTAACTAAGGAAATCTAAAACAGAACTCTCAGAATTAATCCCACAAATGACTTAGTTTTGTGAGGAGTTTTAGTTCAAAACTTGTCTATAAAGCCTTAGACTTCTAAATTCTATTAAAAGTTCTTTTCCTGTCATTTATAAAACGCCAGTTTTCTTTTGTTCACATTTTTTATATTAGGCAGAATGCTTGCAATCGTTGCCTGAGGACAGCAACGAAAAAATCGATTGCTCTTTGGACCCCTAGAAATTATAAAAACTTCAATACATGCACATACATATATATATATATATATATATATATATATATATATATATATATATATATATATATATATATATATATATATATATATACTGTATATGTATATGTATATACAGTATATATATACGTATATATATATATATATATGTATATGTATATGTATATATATATATATATATATGTATATATATATATATATATATATATATGTATATGTGTATATATATATATATATATATATATATGTGTGTGTATATATATATATATATATATACGTATATATATATATAAGCGTTCATGACGTATAGATCTAAAAATGTGGACGTTTATATAGACTGTAAGATAACATGAGGAACTCCTAAACTGCATCTAAACTTAGACATTTATTCAGACGCTCCGTCTGAACATTTTAGCACCGAGCTCCCTGCTTTTAAAAAGTCTTTTATTGTGAGCGGTAAATTTTGCAGACTGGTTTTAAGTTAATAAATAATTCTTCACTTATTCGTTCAATTCTAGTGAAAGCTGTAACTAAGAACTTCAAAGTTGAATGTTTCTATGGATTTATGTATCTCATTGTAGCTAGTTTATGGAGATTATAATAGGTGTCATCTATAGTATTTTGAAAAAAAATAAATATTATTTTTTTTCAAAATGGAAATTGTAATGAAATATAATTTTTTTCCATATCATACTCGAAAATTAGTACTGATTGGTGAATTTCATTGTGGAAATAAAAGGGAAAAAGAGAAATGTTATTAAAACGAAAGGATGCAATGGAACCATCTTTTATAAGATGAAAAGGCTTAAAAATCGGGAAAATCAGAAAAGTTAGGTAGTCATAAGTTCCTATAAATCAAATTAATAGAAAAATTCAAATAAAAAAAGAACTTTTGAAATTTCTTTGCAAATAATTTAAGAGAGAAAGAGCTCTACTTTACGATCTCAAAGAGGTCATGATTTCCCGGTTAAGATTTGATTTCCTATTAAAAAATCACCATATTGAGAAATTTTAAATACGACTGGAAAAGAAATTATAGTAAGATTTTATGAATACTGGAACAAGGGTAGAGATCAGAGAAAAATGGCAAAAGGAGCATAAGTATTTAAGATATATATTTTGGCGAAAGATGAAATGGAAATTTTACTAAAATGGAGGATGGAGTTTTTGCAGTACGCCATGAAAGGGAGACGATGTCTGAAAATATTACTTATCGCAAACTCGTGACGAATAGGTCAGCCTTATCAGGAGATTAATCCTAGATTGAGGTAAATAACGCTCGAATTTCGTTCGAAAACTTGATATACTGTAAGTAGGAGATTATCTTTCGATTTTCTCCTCCAGATTCAAGCTGTAGAAAACGTAAACTCTTACCCTTTGCTACTGTGTATGTATCAAACTACCTTGGTCTTATGATCTAACGGTACGTTTCTAAAAAAAAAAAAAAAAAAAAAAAAAAAAATTAGAGGTAGATGGAGAAAGCTGACCAGAAACATCGACCCCACATGCAAGTGGGAAACGATGTAGACAAAGAAGAAGGAGATGAATATAGGTCTTTCTAGAATGCAGAGTATTCAAAAGGTGGTGACTACTCTTTGATGATGGAACGTGATTGAATCGCTCCAATAAAACGGCATCTTTGTTCGGAACAACACAAACAAGCTGTTAAAGTATTGGAAAGTTTCTAAGGGAATTCAACAGTTTAAATAATGTGCTAAAATGGGAGCGTTCTTTATCATTCACCGTGTGGAAATACTTAAGTCCGTAAAGAGAACAAACGAAAAACAAAGAAAAATTACGGATAGAATTAAAGGGTTAGAATTATGCTATTTAGTTGATTGCAGATTATCCAAGTACAGAGGACGTATTGATACAAGGATAGCTCTCGAACTACTAAATTGATTTATGAATAACAAAGGTATTTATAGAACTACCCCAGGAGTCACATAAGGGTGACAGTGCACGTTTAAGGTCATCAGTAAGGTTGATATTGGCATAGAAATAGATAACATAACAATGGAATGATACTAGTTAAAATTCTACGACATTTTGACGAGGAGTTCGATGATAGGTACAGTGATGAAGAAAACGTAAAAAGGACATCCTTTATTTGTATGTGTGATGCTTGCTACACATGTATTGCATGGCTCCATAACCCCACCACCCGAAACAGACATGTATTTGAAAGAGGTGACTTGTCCTAGGAAGTTCTACTGTCTTGCAGGAAATACACAATCCTCAGTCCAAGGAGGACCCAGGGAATTTGAGTAAACCAACTGGAGTCATTGCAAAAGGACATCAAAGCTGCTTGATGGAAACGTTCCACCATTCCGGTGGGGTTGTATGCGGTTGTTTGATGAAGGGTGATACTGAGAAGATAGACAAATGATGTCCACAATTGAAAGGTGAAAGTGGTACCCCTGTCGGAAGCAATACACACTTGAATGCTGAATCTTGCTACCCATTTAGAAAGTAAGGCAGTAGTATATGAGGCAGATGATGTATCTTGCATAGGGATGGTTTCAGGCCAGCAGGTGGAGGGATTAATAACTGATAACAGATAACGGATAGGGGACCAACCACATCAACGTCAATGTGGGCGAGATGACACCGAGGCTGATGAAAAGTGCCCACACCAGAATTTGTGTTAATATGCTTATAAAGTTTGACCTGAAACATAGGCGTGCACTCAATCTTTGCATCTTTAGTAATTCCATGCCATATGAACTTCGACTTCAGTAGCTGTGAAGCAGATCCAGACGAGATTAGCGAGTAGTCATGGAATAATTTGAACATCTCTCGGCGTATGGAAGCAGATATCCATGGACATGGCCTACCAGTACTAACAGTGAGAATGGCATTAAAGTCATCAAGGACAGTGCCATTCATATGAAGAGACGTGCAAAATGTCCTACGGGCTTAGTAGTTGGGGGTCCCTTCATTGTGCTTTTACTAAGGCTTTGTAATCCATTTTAAAATAAACAGCAGCCAGTATGTGTTTGAATAGTACGTTGGCAATGGGATTCAGTTTACGAGGTATGTGTTAAATGGTACAGATGTATTCAGAAATGGCAGAAAGATGTCAGTGCTGAAAGGCAGACCAGGCATTGGACTGTCAAGGGAAGGTGTTCAGATGGGGCATAAGGTCCAAGTGAATGAAGAAGGACATGCTGCCTAAGATGTGGTGAAAGTGACGGACAGCCAAATACACCACTAGTAATTTGAGGTCAAAGGTAGAGTAGCTAGATTCCACCTAGGAAAGTTTTCTACTGAAGAAGGCCAATTGGTGGGGTAATCTGTTAATCATTTGTTCGAGTGCCACGCCGACTGCAATGTCACTGGCATGGGTAGAGAATAGGATGGGTGCAGTTAGCACGAGATAAGAAAGAACAATAGCAGTAGATGGTGCTTTGCATTGAAGAAGTCTGCCTCCTGAATGGGGCCCCAGATTAGGTATTTTGGCTTGCCATTGAGGGAGTCATAGAGGCAGGCCAGAGTGGCACCAATGGTTGGCAAAAACTAGAGATATTAGTTTACCATACACAAGAACTCCTTCAGTGCTTTGGTAGTTGAGGGCATGGGGAACTTCTGTACTGATAATACTTTCTCAGGAAAGGGGTGAACGTCTTCAGGAATGATGCAATGGCCCAAAAATGCCATTTCCTTGGCACCAAAGGTATACTTGTTGTACCTGATTACAAAGCTGTTGTGCTGTACAGGGTTGAGGACGATGCGTAGGTGATGTAGGTGGTCCTCTTTGGAGGGGGAGAATATTAGTACATCATCGACATAAGATATGCAGAAGGGGAATTCGCCGAAAATGTCACCCATGAGTCCTTGAAATGTGGCCCCTTTATTACGGAGGTCAAATCAGAAGTGGAGTCGTTAATACAGTTCTTGGCGAGGGGGAACTGGCTGTCCATACGTGCGCTGACTCCGGTCATTATGTCCTTTATGGGCAAGGTGTTGACACTAGTTAGGGCATCTTGCACTGGCTCCAGCGGACGTTGTGCTCAAAAGGCACACAGTTGGTTCACTTCACGAGTAGAACCGTCTGCAGCAGACTAAAGGCAATCAGTACTGATCATTTCCGTGAGGGCCATTGACACCTTTTGATCCCTCAACAGTTAAGAGAGCTGATAAATCTTGGCGACACTGGCAGCTGGCGACTGTAAGTATTGCTCCATAAAGAATGATTTGGGGGAATCATACTTTATGGGGGCCATTCTTTGCCCACGAAGCCAGTCAGAGATTTCTGGGAAGATGTCATTTGGGATCGCAGAGAGGATATAGCCAGCTTTGTTGCTTGAGTGGGTTACGTGCTTCATGCAGAACTGACTCTCAGCGTGATGAAAACACGCAAAATCACCTCTGCTGGCAAAGAGCAGGAGGAATCTCACTGTGGCAGCACCGAGAGATGAGTCGCAATAGGTGGGGCCCACCATTGGATGATATGGCAGACAAAGCGATAAGTTAGGAAGGAGGTGGGCTGTGTGTTGAAGAAATACGTAGGTCACCATTATGATGAGAGTGGAGAAATTGATAATAGGACAGCTCCCAAGCAACAAACTTTATTTAGAGATAACACCGTTATTCTTAGGTCCCAAAGGGTCCCATAAGAGTGACAATTACATGTTCAAAGTCTATATTTTTTTCAGTAAGGTTGACATTTGCATGAAAATAGATTACATAACAATGAAATTATAGTAATTTAAATTAACTTGTTACATTCAACGACTCTTTGATGTGTCATCCAATGACGGTTGCAGCGTTGAAGAAAACACAGACAGGCATCCTTCATGTGTTGCTGGCTGTACGTATACTATTTAATTTGGTTCGTGAGAGGTGCTTCATAAATATTTTGGGTCTTGTGTTTAAAATACATTACAAAAAGGCTGCAAGTTTCCTTAAATACCGTACAGAAACATTTCATTTAACTTCAAGCGTAATACTTGTTTACGTAATACGAATTGTTAACAATCTATGCAACTGCTGCTGTTAAAAAAAAAAAAAAAAAAAAAAAAAAAAAAAAAAAAAAAAAAAAAAAGCACGTGATTAGATCTTGGAGCATATCTCAAAATGGCAATGCATTACGAAAGCCAATCCTCTTCCCTACATGAAGGTATGAATATAATGCTTACATCTCATAGCATCATAGACCAAAAAATGCTTTTTCCAAAGCTGAAAGGGAAGAGCAAAGCTGGTCGCATTCAGAAAAGTAAAAACTTTTTGATCTCGTGAATGGATTTGAAATGAGACGGCGAGAAACTTAAAGATCATCCCACCGAACCTTCAGGAGAGAGGTCAGTGACCTCTAGGTTGCTTCACACTCTTATTCTTATCTTTCTTCTTTCTTTATTCTTAGTTGTTTTGAAACATGAAACTTTGATGTATTCTTGTCTATGCCTAAGCTGTAACTTACTTATTCTCTTTACCTTCATGTTTTGTAATTAATTTCTATTGGCAATTACTAATATAATAATTATACTATACAAAGTTCACAAATGTTATTTTCCTGATTTTGTATTCCGTAGTATATGATATATAATTTTAATTACAGTACCCTACAACTGCCTTCAAGTGGCAATTAATGGTTCTACCATGAGTGAGCGCGGAGTCAACATTTTCAGTCGATTAGCCATTCCTGAAGGAAAGTCTCAGGAGTTTGACGTGATCGGTAATAGTTATATATACAGGTATATATATATATATATATATATATATATATATATATATATATATACACACATACATACATACATACGGATATATGTATGTATATGTAATATATATATATATATATATATATATATATATATATATATATATATATATATATATATATATATATATATATGCAACTGATCGCCATGGCTAGCTTTGGACTTTGTCTCTGAATCAGGCTGTGAGCAAATCTTAAGTGAAGTTACTTACATGTCTGGTAACTGTTTGGACCTCGTATACACTGACTCCCTTGGTGTTGCAAGAAATATGTCTGGTCCTCCAGTTGGGACATCAGTTTCATGCATTTGTTTCGTTAGTAATCAAGACCGAGCAGGTGTACCTGATATGTCATACTCATTTAAGATATATATAAAACCTCAAGCTGCCTGGAATTGGATTTTGGTGGTCTTTAACATTTGAATTGGTCATAATTGTATAAAAGTGTTGAGCCTGTTGTTCTCTCGATTGAGAATGTGGTCAACATAATTGATAGACGTATCCCTCATGTGTTAAAATACCCAATGAAAGACACACCTTGGTTCAATGATAATCGTGGATGCCCTTATTTTGAGAAGTAGGATCCCTATCATTTTCGGAAGGACAACAGATCAGACTTGACTTGGAATAACTATACTCAGCTAAGTGCTGTTGTTCAAAGAGTTTATGCTTCAACCGAAAAGAAATACAATTTGACCATAAAACTAACCCTTTCTGATACAACCCAGGAATCTAAGTAGTAGGGTACCCTTAAATCTCCACTCATTGGTGTAAGCTTAATAGATCCTCCTTTACTTGAACCAGATGGCTATGTCATTCACTGTCCAAAGGAAAAGGCAGCCTTTGGCTGATGTGTTTGACAGGAGGCAGAATAATGAGAAACTCAATCTTCCTCATTCCTGTTTTCCTGAAGCTAAGGTAAATCGTTTAGCTTTCCCCTCCTTGAAATTAGAACATTCTTGATAGACCTAGATGCTTATGAATTTGTAGCTCCTAATTTGTCTGTTATTTTCTACAAGTTAGCGAGAAGAAATTCTTTTCGTACTCGCTGGAGAATTGATATTGTTACTCCATTAGGCAATTGGGTTTGCAGTAGCTCTGACCTTGCAGATTACCGCCCACGTTCCATAAATCCATCATCATCTAAAGTTTTTGAACGTCTTTTAGCACATCGTATAAATAGATATGTTAAACGTAATAAGCTGTTTCCTAATTTCTAATTTAGCTTTCGCAAAGGCCTTGGAGCATGTGATGCCCTTCTTACCTTTCCAAGGCTGTACAGAATTCCCTTGATTGTGGTAAGGAAGTTGATATGATTGGCCTTGATTTTAGTGCAGTCTTTGACCGAGTTAATCATTAGCCTCTTGTTTTCAAACTCAAACAGCTGGTAGTGGATGGGTCTTATTTTAGCAGCATTATTGAATTTTCGAATAAATGTCACTAATTCGGTTTCTGTATAATTTTTTGTTTGTTATTTTGAATTTGACATTGCGCTGCATGTCGAGTATAAATGAAACTCTAAGCAAAGGATACTACAAGACAATGAAAAAATATGAAGATAATTTTGATATCATTGATGGCACTGACACAAGAGCTAGGCATAAGTACGTTCAATAAACCAGACTTTCAGACATCACACTCAACCACTGGGACTATGGCTATAAAGAGAGAGAGAGAGAGAGAGAGAGAGAGAGAGAGAGAGAGAGAGAGAGAGAGAGAGAGAGAGAGGACATGATAATCTCATTTGCATCTTATCCATTACCATTGGAAGACAGGCGGAAAATAGGTCGCCGTTTGAGTCTTGGGCGCGATCTTGCTAAAGTCTGTGAATGGTTAAGCAGTTTTTTTTTTCCTCTGAAAACAATCTCTTCATTTCAGATCTGCCGTCTTTCAAGTACTTCAATTGATGTCTGACAATCCGCTCTCACTCTTTGTACACCTTGAAATATTAAGTATGGCTAGTATTCATTCTACTAGTTAGAGAGAGAGAGAGAGAGAGAGAGAGAGAGAGAGAGAGAGAGAGAGAGAGAGAGAGAGAGAGAGAATACATATTCCGTTTTTATAAAGGCTGTTTGGGATAGCAATCCTGAGAATTTGGTGATTTCTACCAAAATGTTTAATGGTTTGAAGAGTTTTAAGAGTCTGAAATGAATTTAGAATAATCTCACCCTCATGTATATGATTAAAAAAAATGTTACCTGTAAATAGGGATTTAGAGGAAATAATCCCATTGTCAATTCTCAATGACTAGGATGATCAGAAACAAATATTGTTTTAGTTACATGGGTCACTTTTTCCTGATAAATATTTTCAGTATAACCAATGCTTCGTTTAACTAAGAGATGACCTGGATAGTCTATCAGCATATTTATCATTTTACCATTAAGACATCAAGGGCAAAACTCTTCAAGCTGATAACTAGCTAATTCAGAAAGACCAACCACTAAATCAGTAGTTCCCAACCTTTTTTCTGTAATTTCCCACCTGCCCCCAGTTCAACCATCCAGATTTCCCCCTTCATGCCCCGCCCAGCCCTCATGCCCACTCGCCTGCCTCAGAAGTGGGCATGATATTCCAATTCTCCCCTTGAATATCATGTCAGTGAGAACTAATATGATCATATCACAATTGAATGGCTAACAACAAATTACCGCACGTACTATGTGGACATTTTCCGCTTGTTTTAGTTAGTAGGTAGTGTAATTATTTCCCCTCTGGAAGCTTCAAATTTCCCCCCAGGGGGAGATTTCCCCAAGGTTGGGAACCACTGCACTAAATAACCCTGAATAAATAAATCCAAGGTCAAGACGTCAATGAAAATCATTTATTAGGACCACACAAAAAAATTGAGAAACCCGGATTACTTTGACCCTAGAAAACATTTCCTTAATCTAGACCAGTTTAATCCAAAAACCCAGTTTGCTCTATCAATTAGTTTCCTCGGTAACCGCACCCGCCCCTTGATGCAGTTATCAGACAGTTAAAAGAGAGAATGGGCGCGGGCGTGAAGGTTTGAGGTCGGCCAAAACGTGGGTTTTTATGTCAGATTCGTAGGAGGACCTGTGGGCGGGTGTGGGTGGCCTACAATGAATGTATTGTCTGAGATGAATGAAGGATTATGTTTCATGGTAGCAATTCGCCATTTATTTATAGTTACAGGTCTTTGAGGACAGCAACAGATAGGATTTCGTATTTCGTTAATTTCAGTTGGGTTAAATGCGCTTTGTAGTTAAGAGATTTCCTTTCTTATCTTTAATTTCATCTCTGGGTTACGAAGTGTTGGTTAAAGTTCTTATAGACCTTAGCGAAGTTTAAAATAACGTTAAATGGATGCTATAATTCAGGTTAAAAAAAAAAAAAAAAAAAAAAAAAAAGTACCTATATTTTGGCTGGTAGGGAAGATGGGTGAAAGAAGAATGAGGACAGTAGGGTATAATTTGGAAAGCTAACTAGAAGTATGAGTAATGTAAAGTGTATACTATATGGACAAGAGCCCTGGTATGACATTGAAACAATCTCCAATAGATTTAGTAAATTTGAGAACAAATCGCTCAGAGGGATATTGGGAGTTGAATGGCAGGACAGGATTATAAATGAAACTATAAGAGAGATTACTCGAGTGCCATATGTGGATGAGATCATGATGAGGGGTAGATGGAGATAGTTTGGGCATGCTCTTCGCACTTCCCGAGAGAGTTTAGTTCACAAAAGTTTCAACGTGGCTTCACAAGGCACTAGAAGAGTTGGAAGGCCTACGCCTACAAGGTTGAAGACTATGAAGCGTGAAGTAGGAGATGATGTATGGAGAAGTACTGAATTAAAAGCTCAAGATAGAGACGACTGGCGAAATCTAACCGAGGCTCGTTGCGTAAAAAGGCGTGGGAGGAGACGATGATTATGATTATGATGATGATAATGATGATGATGATGATGAATGTAAAGTGTGATTTATCCACAATTTCATTTCTATAAAAGGTATATTTTTCTTGTTATGGTCTTAAGGTTAATTCAATACAATAATTGCTTATTTTTTATTTAATTTATGTTCAATTTAATACTCGAATTGCTTATTTTTCATTTACTTCATGTCTCTGGTATTCTTGGCCACCGGCGAAGTATTTGCTGATGCTGAAGTTAATGTTTGTGGATTTTGCAATATGGGAGGATTGGAGAGACCTACGGGCTTTGTAGTGAGGCTTGTATTTTTTCAATTGATTGTTGATGTATTTCTTGCATCGTTTGTATTTCTTTAATTGCATAAGGCTCAGTTGTGCTTTGTAGTAAGAGGTTTCCTTATTTTACCTTTACTTTCGTCTCATTGTTTACGCACGGTTAATTCAAGTTTTTTTCAAACCTTAGAAAAATTTAAAATGAATTAACGATAAATTAACGTAATTAAATTCGTTAGACGTTACATGAACGTATGGGCTGAAATAACCACTTATCGCAGTTCATATTACGTGGTACAACATTGAACAGTTTGTCCTAGATTCGAATTCAGGAGGACATAAAAAGTTCTGTACACCATTTCTAATTTCGGGTATCATTCACATCTGAAGAAAACATGTCATAAATATTAGGGAATCAAGATGTGAAATACACATCTTTTGTGGCTCTGTTTCTTCCATAGTTCTGGAGAATGTTGATAAATTTCTCAAACTTATATACCATCATCTCCCACGCCCACCGACGCAAAAGGCCCCGGCTAGATTTCGCCAGTCGTCTCTATCTTGAGCTTTTAATTCAATACTTCTCCACTCATCCTCTCCTACTTCATGCTTCATGGTCCTCAGCTATGTAGGCATGAGTCTTCCTACTCTTCTAGTGGCTTGAGGAGCAAAGCTGAACTTTTGGTGAACTAATCTCTCTTGGGAAGTGCGAAGAGCCTGCCCAAACCATCTTCATCTATCCCTCATCATGATCTCATCCACATTTGGGACTCAAATAATCTTATAGTTTCATTTCTGATCCTGTTCTGCCATTTAACTCCCAATATCCTTCTGAGGGCTTTGTTCTTAAATATACTAAATCTGTTGGAGATTGTTTCATTGTCATACCATGACTCATGTCCATAGAGTAACACCTATCTCACTAAACTGATGTATAGTCTGATTTTTATATGTAATTTCAGGCGATTTAATTCCCAAATTTTACTTAACCCAGCCATTGTCTGATTTGCTTTTTTTCAATCTTTCACTAAACTCTAATTCAAAAGACCCTGTATTGGAGATCATAGTTCCTAGATCATTAAATGATTCTACCTCATTAATCCCTTCTCCTTTCAATGATATTTCATCTTCCATTGCATATTCTGTTCTCATCATCTCTGTCTTTCTTCTATTTATCTTGAGCCTAACATCATGGGATATTCCCTGCATTCTGGAAGCAAGCGTTGCAAATCCTGTGGTGTCCTGCTGCTAAGGACAGTATCAGCAACATACTCTAGGTCAGCTAATTTCCTATTACCAATCCAGTCCAATCCTTCTCCAGCATCTCCAGCTGTTCTACGTATTACAAGATCCATAAAGAGGATGAACAACATAGGTGGCAACACATTCCCTTGGAGTACTCTGCTGTTCACTGGAAATTCATCTGACATTATCTTTTCACTTGTTATGCTCATAAACCGATTTAATAAAATTCGCATATTTAAGAGGAATTCTATAACAACGCAGGACTCTCCACAAAATTGGCTGGTGCACACTATCAAAGCCCTTTTCATAGTCTTCAAATGCCATCAAAATTGGATTTCTATATTCTACGCATTACTGTACTACATGTCTCAAAATTAGAATTTGGTCAGTGCAACTTCTACCTTTTCGAAATCCTGCTTGTTCATCTCTCAACTTTTCATCAAGCTCTCTCTCCACTCTCTTTAGAATAAGCATACTATGTATTTTCATGACACGTGACGTAAGTGTGATGCCTCTGTAATTACTGCTATCAGTCAGTTCTTCCTTTTTTTTTTTTTTTTTTTTTTTTTGCCATTTTCACCAACACTACTAACTCCCATTCATCAGGTTTTGCCTCTTCATGCCACATTCTACAAAATAATCTTGTAAGTATTCTGGGAGTCACTTCATTTTTGGCCAGTATCATCTCGGCATTTATTCCATCGTATCCAGGGCTTTCCATCGCTTTAGCTTTTTTAGGATAGCTTAGACTCCAAATACATTGAATTCATTCACGACCACATCAAGGTATTCCTCAGCTTCAGTCATATCAAACAAATTATTCACTCCGTATCTCGTATTCTTAAACTCACTAAAACTCACTTGTTGGAGCCCTAGGGCTTACAGCACCCTGCTTTTCCAACTAAGGTTGTAGCTGAGGTAATAATAATAATAATAATAATAATAATAATAATAATAATAATAATAATAATAATAATAATAATAATAGTAATAATAATAATAATAATAATGTTGTTACTGTTCTTGAAATATCTTATTTTAATTGTTCATTACTTCCCTTGTAATTTATTTATTTTCTTTCCTCTCTGGGCTATTTTTCCTTGTTGGAGCCCTTGGGCTTACAGCATCCTGCTTTTCCAACTAAGGTTGTAGCTTAGGTAATAATAATAATAATAATAATAATAATAATAATAATAATAATAATAATAATAATAATAATAATAATAATGTTACTGTTCTTAAAATATCTTATTTTAATTGTTCATTACTTCCCTTGTAGTTTATTTATTTCCTTTCCTCACCGGGCTATTTTTCCTTGTTGGAGCCCTTGGGCTTACAGCATCCTGCTTTTCCAACTAAGGTTGTAGCTTAGGTAATAATAATAATAATAATAATAATAATAATAATAATAATAATACACTAACACCTATCGGCATTGGGGAGTATTTCTGAATCGACAGCTTCAAAAAACACAATTTATGCTAAATCAAGAGCAGTGAAGTTTTGCATTTTCTTGGACTTGATCGTTTTACCTCTGAAAATTCCAGCTTTTACTATTTACTCGTCAATATATTAGGAAAAAGTACCGAATCAGAGGGTGTGTGACGAGTTATACCAACTTCGTTGAGAGCAAAATATTCAAAACATTTTGGGCGTTTGAAAAATGATTTGGTTTACCTTTACTGCAATCTGAAAAATATTTCCCTTTATAAATCGTAAGTCATTGCTATGTTTATCATCTAGTTTCAGCCCGATTTTTGCTGATAGCAGTCTTGGAGAACATTTATTTGAGTGATATAAGAAATATCTAAAAAAAAAATTTGCTTGAGTTTTTTTTTTTTTCTCTCTCTCTCTCTCTCTCTCTCTCTCTCTCTCTCTCTCTCTCTCTCTCTCTCTCTCTCTCTCTCTCTCTCTCTCTATATATATATATATATTATGTATATATATATGTATATATATATATATATATATATATATATATATATATATATATATATATATATATATATATATATATGTATTATGTTTGTTAACCATCAAGAAGTACTTTACGTAATATATTGGTGCTGTTCGTTCATGTTGAAAAATACAGAACCTATAATCAATTATCATATTTCATTATCCGAACTTTTCGTTCCTCTTATTTTTCCATCTAAGTTGCCAGCTTTGTTTATATCTTGAATATCTTCAAGAACTTTTAAATTACTTATTGTTTTCTATTGATTTCACAAAACGTGAACTTTGTAATCATTGTAAACCATGATGAATCTTTCTGTAATTTGTAGCAGTAAATATGCGTTATTTCATTATAAATATTTTTCAGATTTAATACATTCTACTGATTTATTATACATATCTTTAAACACTGAGGCTATTGTATCGGCAAATTTATGGCCATATTTATCCTAAGCCAGATACACAAGAAAAGGTTTGATTATGAATAATCTTTTAAAAGAAGAAAAATTATAATTTAGTAGACTTTTAAATCCGAGCAGAATTCTAAACCTTGAAAAAGGAAGAAACGAAAAGGGCACTAATTCATGTTTTCAATATATAAGTTATTTTCATAGAATAAAGGAGGAAATAGAACGGGAACTAAGTAGAGCGTATACCTTATCCTAAATCACGTTGTATGTCATATGACAGGCAATTGAATTGTGTACCTTTTGTCACTAGTTTCCTGCAAATCGAATAAAAATTGACCATGATATAGTAAAAAAGACGATTTTGTCCTTTGCCTGACATTGACCTTGACATTTGACCCAATCACTCCCAAAATCGAATCAAATTGTTCTTAGCTCAAGGTCATTCATCTCACCAAATTTCAAGAGTCTCGGTCAAATAGTTTTTGAGTTAAGCAAATCACAAACAAACAAACATAGATAGATAAATACTCGCCTATCTAAACATAACCTTCTCAGCAAAGTTGACGAAAGTGAAAATGTTTTCTGACAGGTGTTACAAGTGTTTGTATTAACTTCAGGTTCAAGGGGAAAGTTACCAAAGAAAGTGCAAATGTAACACGTGAAAGAAAGTCATTACCCGATTGAAATGGAGGGAGTCAATGATTTTTACAGTTTAGTAAGAAGAGAATGTGTAAAGAATAGGCCAGACTATTCTGTGTATGTGCCGGCAAAGATGAAATGAGCCGTAAACCAGAGAGAGGAATCCAATGTAGTACTGTCTGGGCAGACAAAGGACCCAATAACTCTCTAGCGGTAGTATCTCAAAAGGTGGCTGGTGCCTTGGCCAACTTACTACCTATAATGTCATCATTGAAATGAATATCTCTTCTTAGTAATCTGAAACGTTTTGATGACATAAAATATGCAAAATGAGGTACCTTGGTATCTTTAGCCAAACAATCACCAAGAGAATGAAAGTGCTCTATACGCATAAGCATTAAGATATCAAAAAAATTGCACAATTTCATCCATATTAGTTGAAAAATATGTGGTAATACTTTTTTCTCTAGCATACAAATTTGTCAGGTAAGCGATATGTTACTTTAATTTTACTTTTAGGGTTGCTTTTCTGGTTCTGTACTACTGGGAAACCCTATTCTCTACAGTACTGTTCAAATATGCGGTCCCAAAACTACATTAAGCTCCCAATAGACATCCCTAAGACTGAAGATATTAAGGATCTTAAGAGGATATTGAAGACTTACTTGATTTCTAAATGCTTCGATAATTTGGATTTAACAGTAAATGTGTAATATGCGGTGTGAAATACTGAATGTCTTGAATTGCATACGATAAAATGACTGTGATTGGCCTGTAGAGAGTAGGGTTCCTCTGCAGTATAGGACCAGAAAAGCAGCCTTTAATTTAAAATGTATCATTTCCTGAGAAAAGACACTTTTAAGATATTCTCTACTATACTAAATTTTTTTTTAATGAGGCGCATTTGCACCCACTCGCAGCGTTGCCCTTTTAGCTCGGAAAAGTTTCCTGCTATATGATTGGTTAGAATTATCTTGTCCAAGCAATCAGCGATCTGGAAACTTTTCCGAGCTAAAACGGCACCCCTGCGAGTCAGTGTAAATCTGCCTCGCTAAAAAAAATGACTTATAGCAAAAATATGTGTAAGGATAGCAAACCTGTCGTCAAAGGGCTGGTGTTCGTTGCCAATGTCCTCCTTGACCTACCGAAGGATTTTGTCATATGAAATCCCTGGGTTCATCCCATTCAGCTATCATCCCGTTCGAGAGCCTATCTCCCTGCAGCTCAAATAACTGAAAGAGAAGGTAATCATTAGTTGTTTTGTACACATTATAATATAAACAGGTAACTGAAATAGAAAATGAGACATAGATAACAGAAAACAAAAGGAAAACCACAACAATAATTGTATTTTGCTCTGACTTTCAGGGTAAAAATTAACAAAGTAAATGGTAGAATTAAAGCAGTCATATATATATATATATATATATATATATGTGCATATATATATGTGTATATATATAAACATATATGTATATATATATATATATATATATATATATATATATATATATATATATATATATATATATACAACACACGTGTGTGTGCACTATGAACTCCAGGAGAAAATTAACATCAGCTAAGATAATGAAAAGCAATTATATGTACTCTGAGCTCTAGGAAATAAAAAAAAGTTAACATGAAGAAAATGCGTGCTAAATAAAAAAGAAACTATATGTATTAGATACTTTTATTTCGTTTCCTAATGAGTAACATTTGTTTGTGCCATAGTTTCTTATTTATCCAAAGCCCCACACAATTTCAATAGATTACGGTGTATCGAAGTAACAGATGACTGAATAGCATTGTGATACCTGCAGACAGTAATGTCCCTTCTTAGTATACTTGATAAAATGCTTACTCTCAAAATCCAGATTGGGGCGGGGGGGGGGGGGGGGAGGGGGAAGAGGCCCACTTCTTTGACGAGAACCCATCCCATGGTTAATTACAATGTAATTAACTTCAAAGTAGGATATAAAGTAGGATATTGGCGTCATCAGATAGGTAGTTAAAGGCCTCAATAAAATCTACGGTTTGTAGGAAGGCTAAAACTGTAAGCTCTTTGATTTTAAGGACAAATTAATCATCCATATTATACCTTAACGAGCTCACTAATGCCCAAAATGGAAAAGGCATCCACAAATATGCGAATTTGAAAATACGGACACGAATGCGCTGTGAATTGCTTTTTTCGTAATCCATTACGCACTAGCAAGATTGACAATTTGGATGAAATCCCTGACGGCAGGAAAAAAAAGTCTTTTGTAAGTATGTTCTCATTTATAAATGTAGGTAAGAGAGTGTACAATTACCGCAGGCACTGTATAGTAAAAAGCTAAGTCCAATGTTGAGGGGCAACTTCTACAGACCTTGACCTTAATGTGCCATCACACATCCACGAAGTAATGTTCATGATGTCATCCAGTACACTTTCCGACGAAAAGGATAATCCGGGAAGGGTCGTCATTGCCAAAGTAGCTACCCCTTTTACCCCCTAGGTAAGGTTAAATTTCGAGCACAATTTGCTATATATTTTTTTTTCTAAATTGCTCTAACAGCCTTAATTTTTGTCATAGAGAGGTCAGGTTGGTCTCATTCTTTTGGAAAATGCCTGAAGTTTTTTATGAAATTATCAAAAACATGCAAATAACAGTGTTTTGCAAGAACGTACCGGTACGTCCTTTGGGGACAAAAGGGGTAAGTCTTGGTGATAGCCGCTGTCTTACGTCAAAAATATCGAACCATCGGGTAATACTTTTAAAGAATCTGGAAGATCATAACCCGACGCCCTTTTACTCTCCAATGTTGATTATTGCGTTAAATTGAATCAGCCTGTAATCTATTGTGGAGGCCTATTGGAAACGTCCATACCTAGCGATCTGTTGGACGGGAGATAGAGTACCGCTCAAACTCAATTGTTTCTGGTAGTGTCTACAACCTTACCATCTTTGTGAACTAAGGATAGCCTGGCACTCCCTGGTCCTAGCTTGGGTGGAAAAAAAGGGGAGCGGGCACTGACCATTCATATTCATGGTTAGTCTCTAGGGTCTTGGTATAGTTTCGCTTAAAATATCCAGTTTATTTTGAACAAACAATCGTTTATCTTTACCAGTTGATTATTTTGAGCAAACAATCATTTCAAGATCCGATTGCTTATTAGGTGTGGTGAAAATTGGTGTGGTGGAAAAAGAGTAAGGAAGAAATTTTCTTCGGGTTTAATTTTCGTGGGGAAGGGGAAATTTTCATGTTGGAATTTACATGGAACCACACACACACACACACGCACATATATATATATATATATATATATATATATATATATATATATATATATATATATATATATATATACATATATACATATTTATATATATATATATATATATATATATATATATATATATATATATATATATATTATTGTTTTTATTACTTGCTAAGCTACTGCCCAAGTTGGAAAAGCAAGATGCTACAAGCCCAGGGGCTCCAACAAGGAAAATAGCCCAGTGAGGAAAGGAAAATGGAAAAATAAAATATTTCATGAACAGTAACGGCATTAAAATAAGCATCTCCTATATAAACTATAAAATCTTTAACGAAACAAGAAAAACTAAAGTAAGATAGAATAGTGTGCCCGAGTGTACCCTCAAGCAAGAGAACTCTAACCCAAGACAGTGGATGACCATGGTACAGAGGCTATGGCACTCCCAAGACCAGAGAACAATGGTTTGATTTTGGAGTATCGTCCTCCTAGAAGAGCTGCTTACCATAGCTAAAGAATATCTTCTACCCTTACCAAGAGGAAAGAGTTTCGATTCTTAGGTGTATGGAAAATCGAATAGACGAACAGACGCTAACGTACCAAAAAAAAAGAAAAAAAGAAAAAAATAGAGTAAAGTATAACAACAGTGTGTAAACTCAAATACAAAGATACCCAAAGGATACAGGAAGCCACAACCTTTGGCCACTACGAGTCATGTTAATCCGGTTCCGTTTTCTATGACTGTGCCAAGATAGGACAGTATCCGCTGAAGAGTGATAAATAAGTCTCCAGTTACTTAAGGCTATTTTCACGACTATTTATCTTGTTCTGTTCCATTGTTTGTCTCTGGTGTTTACTATTTTGCTGTTAATAACTCAATGAATTTTAACTGTAGAAAGCCAGGGCTCCAGCCACCCGTTGAGATACTACCACTAGAGAGTTACGGCATCTTTTGACTGGCCAGACGGTACTACATTGGACCCTCCTCTCTCGTTACGGTTCATTTTCTCTTTGCCTACACATAAACCGAATAGCCTGGCCTATTCTTTACATATTCTCCTCTGTCCTCATACACCTGACAACACTGAGATTACCAAACAA
>NC_090763.1:48099326-48116826 GCF_036898095.1 Palaemon carinicauda
GTTTAATATTAATAAAACAATATAAAACATTAACTCAGGATTAAAATGTCTCTAGCTACCTTGAAAGACTTTCTGAATATATCAGTTTTTACGCAACTGAAGTAGAGACAAAGCCGATATGGTTCTCAAAAAGAGCCATCTTCATTAAAAAAAAAAATAAAAAAAAAATAAAAATAAATAAATAAATAAATCTGGGTGTACAGGGTCCAATATCCATGACCAACAAATTCATAATTTTATTTTTGGAGGATAATTCATTTCCCTCTTAACAAAAATTATATCTATGAGACTAGAATCAAACCTTAGAAGTCGAATGTGATTTTTAATGGTCACATTAATAAGTTTCCAGAAACTAGCAGATTGAGTGAATAATATTAGTTTCTATAAAACGCCTCCTCTGGCCGCAGGATTGACTGGATTTCTCAAAATACCCGATTTTTGCCATCTTGAGGTTTTTACTATTTGACCTCAGAATCATTGAACATTGACAAAAGTTTTGGTTACATTAAAATAAGGGACATTTTTTAAGTTAATGAATCAACATTGTTTACAAAAAAAAAAAAATAAAAAAAAATAAAATAATTTTATCTAACTACCTAAAAAATAATGACTTATTTAGTTTTCAAGTCAATGTTGCATAATCCCAAATACATTTTTTTAACTCACAAACATTTTTTCAATCAATTTGATTGGATCATGTAATTTGGTTCAGTCATGAATAAATCAGACAACTATGAACTTTTCTTGTAAAGGAACATGTTTGTCGTCCTTTTTTTAGCTTTCCAAGGAAAGTTTTTGTCATATTTCTGTATGTTCGCTTTCCCAAAAATGCGACTGCTTACCAAGAAAATATTCGTTCTTTAATATTCCTCTCCAGTACTGTATGATGGATTAATGATGTGTGAAAGTGCTTGATTATTTATCAGTTGATGCAATAGAAGCCATAATTGAAAGCAAACGTGTGAGAGAGAGAGAGAGAGAGAGAGAGAGAGAGAGAGAGAGAGAGAGAGAGAGAGAATATATATAAATATATATATATATATATATATATATATATATATATATATATATATATATATATATATATACATATATACATATATATATAATGTATATATATATATATATATATATATGTATATATATATATACATATATACATATATATATATATATATATATATATATATATATATATATATATATATATATATATATATATATATATAATTTTTGGGCTCAAGCCATGTCGTCCTGATGGAAGTTCCTATAGGGTAGCTTCCTAGGGTATATTAAAAGTTCCTATAGGGTAGCTTCCTAGGGTATATTACAACTACGGCGATATTCCCAGAGAATTTACCTTAAGGTACCAGAATTCTAACTCCTGGAGCGAATATCCCTCCTGAAAGGGATATCGTGACATATCAGAGGACGTATTCTTGACACGCCACATAGCAATCTGCATCCCGAACAGAGATTTCGTCTCGTAGGGGGCGATTGGCAAGAAACGAATTCGGGAAAGAAAAAGGGGGAGCCGCTCCCAAGGCTCCCTATCTTCCGATTCGTATGCGTGCCTGGCGCCAATCCTGGCGCCATCTGTATTCCTTTTTGCGTAGCTTAACAACTCGGTGTTTTTTCCTGTGTTTCTCGCAAATCTTGGATTTATTCTACTTTTCATGGCTTCTCCGTCTTCGTCGGCCTCTGATAAGTTGAGTATAATGTCTTTTATGTATAAATGTAGGCTCTTGGTAAATTTTTGAGTGATTAATAGGTTTAATCTTTGATACAAGAGCCGTAGCCTACCGGAGGCGTCATGGACGCTGTCGCTCGCTAGGTATAAGTTTAGTTAGTCAGAGCAACATTCCCGGTTGTTTTGCTTTAATAAATTTTAGCTATTTAGCATTACATGGGATTTCCTTCGTGCTTAGTATTATTTTGGCGAAGTATTCGCCATTCTGGCCTACGCTAGGCCATGTAGCCTAGTCGTTTGGTCCTAGTACTTCATGCATGATTTTGGTTTTTACGAGTGTAGTAAAAATTTTATTGAAGCTTTAGGCTATGTTTTATACATTTAAGATTGTGTGGAATATTTCCAAGATAGTATACGAGTGAGTTTCGGTGATTTAGGTAATCGATTCTCTTGGTGCCTAGGCTAAGTTGCTTATGGAGCCTTAGTATACTTTCTCATTCTCCCCGGTTGCTTTCTTTTCTTCGGAGAAGGTATGCAATCCCTTTCCCTCTGTTTAAGCCTTGGGCTTATCCCTAAGTGGTTTTTTCCGAATCTATTTTCGATAAAACTATACTGGGGTGTTACTGTACCTTCCTGTTCCAGTAAGTCTGGTTCAAAGAGGGACAGAACAACAGAGTTTTTTAGTCTGAGTCTGTGTTTGTCTGGCTTGGGGTAGAGTCTCCCTCGCTGGCCTGACACAGACAAAGGTGGCTTAGCCTCCTTAGGTCACTACCGAAGGTTTCTGTGGATATGATTCCTTCTTTTGTGATCTACCAGACTAGTCCTTGTTGCTGTTCTCGGGGGAGGATAAGTTTCTTTCCCTGGGAGTAGCAACACCTTCCTTGCTTTGGTGCTCTGGGAGCTGGCAAGTATTGCTGGCCTTCCCCCTTAGATCTCCCTTAGGCTAAGATAAGTTTCTTGGCTGCGGGTGATCCGTCACTAAAGCAAGGTTGGTAGGACCCTCTTGTCCCTTCCCCCTCTATCTCCGTAATGGCCTAGCCATTACAGTACTGTACGTCGTTCTACATCTGGACCTAGTATAGGTTAGGATGTGGAATTGACTCAGCCCCTTGCCGGCCGGCAGAGCTGCCGGCCGGCAAGGGTCTTATATTTTGAGTGCTACCCGGACCTCCCTTGGTCCCTCATCCATGCCTGCCTGTAGAGCCAGACAGCATTGGTCAGGAAGCCTGAATTAGATTCTCCCCTTCCTTATATGCACTCTTTCGGATTGCCGGGCTTGGAGGTAGTGTACACTCTTATCCCGGCATCCATTCTATTTTTCTTCTAGTGCTGTACCCGACCCGGCTGCCGGCCTATGAGGCCGGCAGCCGGGCAGGTGTAGTCCTCTAGTTCTTTTGCTGCCGGCTGGCATCGGTCTTGTACCTTTGCCGGCCGGCTAATGTCAGCCCTTGTCTGCCGGTCACCAAGAGTGTGGCCGGCAGCTGGGTACTACCTTGTGTAGTTGCCGGCCGGCAGCCATTGCCGGCCGACATTGGCTGTTGCCGGCCGGCACATGCATTTGAACCAGAGTTCTGCCGCCTTATAGCTGTTAAGTAGTATACTTTAAAGCTAGTTATGGTGTGTGCCGGCCGGCAAGTGCCGGCCGGCACGTATCCTCCTATACTGTACTAGTATTCTTCAGTATAACATATACAGTAGGAAGAAAACTATGGTATGGGTTTTTGGTACAGCACTGTGTGTTCTAACACTTTTGTGTTTTCTTGCACATTCCTTTGCTGTTGCCCTACAGATAGGAAAGTGAGTTCTTTCCTGTCTATTATCCAGGATTTTAAAATCATTGCTTAGGTGTGAGCTTCACCTGTTTCCTCTGGAAACCTTGCATTGGTTACTCTAGAAGAGATTAACCATTTGATTTTATTATCCGGAAGGCTGCAACAATGGGTTGTGAGGGAAACACAAGTGTGTGTCTTTCCTTTATGAATTGTTATGCTATACTATGCATATCCAGTGATACATAGTTCACTTGATACTCATGGAAATTTCTTCTCTTTACAGGAGGACCCTCCGAAGTGCGGAAATGTTTTCTGCAACGTCCGCAGCAAGTACCTCTGCGGACATGAGTTTTGTAGGAGACACGCAGCATGCGCTGTCTCCAAGGATGATCTCCAGTATTGGGACCCTCAGGTATGTACTGTGTGCACTAATCTGATTACTGAGGCTTTTGATTCCCCTAGGACGGCGGAATCAAGGGATATAGCAAGGGAGAAGCTTCGTACCTGGGTAAGGGGCTTCCAAAAGAACACCTCTGGCCCTTATCTTCCAAGTGAGAAGATGAGGGCGTATCTTTTCCCTAAGGCATCAGCTGATGCAGTGATTCCCCAGCCTCAAGAGGAGATCCCCCAAGATCAGGTCCAGGTGGATGTTGAAGTCGCGGTCGCGATGCAAGACATCCAGTTAGATGACAGGATGTCTGACGTGGACGAGCGTTTGGAAGAAGACCTCCTGGCAGAAGGTCAGGATGAAGTTCAGGCCCCGGACGTCGTAGAGGAAGAGGTCGACGAGGTGTCGGCTACTCCGGTTCAGATTCCGGAGCCTATTCCCTCAACATCGGCCGGTCTCCCAGTAGAGCTGGGACAGGCCCTCTCTTCGATTGTTGGAATGATCCAACAAATGCAGAAGGAGAATCAGGAGAAGGCGGCTGCTATGGAACTGCGGATGCAGTGCCTTGCAGAATCACATGGGCCCCGGAAAAGGCTCAATGTGAAAGACCTTCCCTTGTGCTCAGATGCTAACCCATGGAGGTATGCTGAGCACATGCCGATGACGACTGGAAAGATCGTCATCTCGGATAAGCTGGGTTCAGTTCCCCTAGAGGAGGTGGAATTCTGGCCCAGCTAGGCATCATATCCGGACTGCTATGTCCGGCTGAGAAAAGAACCAGCTTCAAGGGAGGAGACAGAGCCGAAGGAGGTCATAGTCATGGACCACGCTAAGGCTCAAGCCCTACTTTCATCCTCGATGAAGGAGAGGGGCTTCTCTAACTCGAAGGTAGCTGCATTGAGCAAGAAGCTCCCTTCCTTTGTGTCCTCTCCTGCTAGAGCCTTCCCCTTTTTACAGAAAGGGTTTGCGGCTGTCCTAAAGGCAGTCGAGGCCGGCAAGCCTTGCCCCTCCCTGGAGGAGTGTAAACCCTTGTCGCTGGCCCTGCCTATGGACCACAAAGACTGGAAGGACGTCCATCTGACGTTCTCAGTGGGAAAGTTGGAGGCTGATATTGCCGGACGGCAATTCGGCGAGGACCTCCCCAAGCTGTCTGACTTTCTTTTACGAAGAGAGTTCGAGACAAAAGAAAGACTGGCTGCCTCAATGTCTCTTCAGACTACTCTTGAGACGATGGCAAGTGACCCCAAGGTCCATGAAATGTTCATGGTGGTGGCTAAGACTCACCTAGCCACAGTGACGAAGGACCTTTATGGCTTCGTCAAGGCGAGGAGAGCTTGTAGGGAGTTCGTGTTCACCGGGGCTACGGTGAGGCACGAGCCAAGGAAGTTAATCTCCTCCAACATTTGGGGAAAAGACCTTTTCCCTACCGATGTGGTCAAAGAAGTTGTTGATAAGGCCGCCGTGGAGAATAGAAACCTTCTCCAGAAGTGGGGCCTGGCTATCAAAAGAAAGTCTTCCCCGGATGAGGGTCCTCAACCAAAGAGGAAGAATATGAGGACTAGGCTACCGTCTCGGCCAGCCAAGCCCTCTAGACAGCAACAGCAACTGCAATTGCCATTGCCTCCAGTGCCCCAGATGGTGGCACAAACCCCGACCACTTTTCAGTGGGTACCCCAGGCTGTGCCGGGTCAGTCCACGGCATTCACCCCAACGTTCGAAGGACAGTCTTCTTCCTTTCGAGCAAAGCCTAGAGGAGCAGCCAGAGGCTCGTCTAGGCGCCCCTCAAGGGGAAGGGGATTCAGGGGTGGTCGTGGTCAGGGAGGCAAGACCTCAGGACGGCAGTCCAAGTGAAATGATACCAGTAGGAGGGAGACTGATGAAATTTTGGGATTGTTGGACCTTCGATCCCTGGGCCCACAGCCTACTCAAGAATGGACTGGGCTGGAGCTGGTACAGCACTCTACCCCCGTGCCTTCGGTTTTTCCAACACTCCACCCCCGTTCTGGAAGAGTACGTTCAAGAACTGTTGGAGAAAAAGGTGATCCGAAAGGTGAAGTCCATCAAATTCCAAGGGAGGCTGTTTTGTGTTCCCAAGAAAGACTCGGAAAAGCTCAGAGTCATTCTGGACTTGTCGCCACTCAACAAGTTCATAGTGAATTGCAAATTCAAAATGCTAACTCTGCAACACATAAGGACCTTACTGCCCAAGAGGGCATACTCAGTCTCTATAGACTTGTCAGACGCCTATTGGCACATTCCAATCAGCCGTCGACTCTCCCCCTACCTAGGGTTCAGGCTACAACGGAGACTATACGCCTTCAGAGCCATGCCATTCGGGCTAAACATAGCCCCAAGGATTTTCACGAAGCTGGCGAGCGCAGCTCTCAAACAATTACGCCTAAAGGGAATTCAGGTAGTAGCCTACCTGGACGACTGGCTGGTGTGGGCAGCATCCGAGACAGAATGCTTGCAAGCTTCCAGTCAGGTGATCCAGTTCCTAGAGTACCTAGGCTTCAAGATCAACAGAAAAAAGTCTCGACTTTCTCCATCTCAAAAGTTCCAGTGGCTGGGAATCCACTGGGACCTTTTGTCACACTGTTTCTCCATCCCGGCGAAGAAAAGGAAGGAGATAGCGGGTTCTGTCAAGAGACTTCTAGATTCCGAAAGGATATCAAGACGCGAACAAGAGAGGGTACTAGGCTCTCTCCAGTTTGCTTCGGTGACAGACCCAGTGCTAAGAGCACAGCTAAAGGATGCAACCGGAGTTTGGAGAAGGTATGCATCAAACGCGCGAAGAGATCTGAGAAGACCAGTGCCGCCTCGGCTACGTACTCTTCTCAGGCCTTGGTCCCAAGCCAGACATCTAAAGAAGTCGGTTCTTCTTCAGCCACCTCCCCCGTCGATGACGATTCACTCAGACGCCTCAAAGGAGGGATGGGGAGGTCACTCTCATCGGAAAAAAGTCCAGGGGACTTGGTCCAAGCTATTCAGGACCTTTCACATAAACTTTCTAGAAGCTATGGCAGTGCTCCTTACCTTAAAGAAAGTCTCCCCGCGTCACTCGATCCACATAAGATTGGTGATGGACAGCGAGGTGGTTGTGAGATGCTTGAATCGACAAGGGTCGAGGTCACCACCTCTCAACCAGGTGATGTTGGCCATTTTCCGATTGGCGGAAAAGAAGAAGTGGTACCTGACGGCAGTTCACCTTCAAGGAGTCCGCAACGTGACAGTGGACGCTCTATCCAGGTTCACACCGATAGAGTCGGAATGGTCCTTAGATGCAGGATCATTCTCCTTCATTCTGAATCAAGTCCCAGAACTGCAGATAGACCTCTTTGCGACGAAAGACAACAAGAAGTTGCCCCTGTACGTGTCCCCGTACGAGGACCCCTTAGCGGAAGCAGTGGACGCGATGTCCCTCGACTGGAACAGATGGTCCAGGATTTATCTGTTCCCCCCTCACAACCTTCTGTTGAGGGTCCTCAACAAACTGAGATCCTTCAAGGGGGTAGCGGCAATAGTGGCCCACACGTGGCCGAACAGCATGTGGTTCCCCTTGGCGTTGGAACTACAGCTGAAGTTTGTGCCACTACCACATCCAGTTCTGACCCAGCGAGTCCAGAAGTCGACTGTCTGCGCTTCATTACAGAAAACCTGGACCCTGCAGCTCATGATTTTCTCTCCCTTGCGGTGAGAAAGCGTTTCGGGATTTCGAAAGCCAGCATAGACTTCCTAGAGGAATATAAGTGCAAATCGACTAGAAGGCAATATGAGTCATCTTGGAGAAAATGGGTGGCCTTTGTAAAGGCGAAGAATCCGCAGGAGATCTCGACAGACTTCTGCTTATCTTTCTTCATCCACCTCCATGGTCAAGGGTTGGCAGCTAACACGATTTCAGTGTGTAAGTCTGCTTTGATGAGACCCATTTTATATGCCTTCCAGATCAACCTAGGTAACGAGATCTTTAATAAAGTTCCGAAAGCCTGCGCTAGGCTCAGACCTTCAGCACCTCCAAAGCCCATTTCATGGTCTTTAGACAAAGTTCTTCATTTCGCCTCCCTGTTGAGCAATGAAGAATGTGCGTTAAAGGATTTGACACAAAAAGTTATTTTCCTATTTGCACTCGCGTCCGGGGCCAGGGTTAGTGAGATCGTAGCCCTCTCGAGAGAGGCAGGTCGTGTTCAGTTCCTGGATGGGGGGGAACTGAACCTGTTTCCGGATCCTACGTTTCTCGCCAAGAATGAGTTACCCACCAACAGGTGGGGTCCCTGGAGAATCTGCCCTCTGAAAGAAGATGCATCTCTATGTCCAGTAGAATGCCTAAAGGTCTATCTTCGTAGAACTTCAGACTTCAAGGGTGGTCAACTATTCAGGGGAGAAACATCAGGCTCAAATTTATCTCTGAATCAACTCAGAGCGAAAATCACATATTTTATTCGCAGAGCGGATCCTGACAGTACACCCGCAGGTCACGATCCGAGGAAAGTTGCCTCATCCCTAAATTTCTTTAATTGTATGGACTTTGAACATCTCCGTTCATACACCGGCTGGAAGTCTTCCAGAGTGTTCTTTCGCCACTATGCGAAGCAAGTAGAGGAACTAAAGAGATCTGTGGTAGCAGTGGGTCGTGTGGTTAACCCTACTGTTTAACTCTGCGAGGAACAGTGGTCTTAATTGGGACGATTAAGTCCAGGGTGAGTGTGTAGGTACATACTGTACTACAAACTAAATGAGGGCACCGAGTGCCCACATAGACTGTTCCTTTTTCAAAGGTGAACCTAGCATAAGTGCAGACATGTGTGCCGAGCTTTTCTAACGCTAATGTGATTGATTTGTAATACAGACTTTTATGACTTGATACCTCGGTATCTCAAAAAAGTGGCATTGGATGTTTTTTCTTTCAGATAAACAAGTTCTGTTTACTATCATACTTATGCTTAAAGTTTTGGGTTATTCTCTTTTTATATATATATATATATATATATATATATATATATATATATATATATATAATTGTTGTTAACCTGTCTATTTATTGTCTGTCAATAAACTTGTTCTTGAGAACCTTGCGTCTCTTTCACCTGTGTCAAGTTATTGGTATAATTGAGCATTTATTCTATGTACCTTATCTGGGATAATTCTAATAGAATTGTTCTTTTATGCAAGCTATGTTGCGTTGGTTTATGAAGTCCCATAATGGGAGGACTCCGTCCCATAAAGGGACGAGGGCGGTTTTATTAGTGTCTTCCTATGCGGATATAAACCTTTGTCCAATACAAGTATTGTGCGGATTACTGGTCAATATTTCATATTGACGCAGTGGTTCTTTACAAACTATGCTTTACTTAATATAGGGCGAGACCACTATATTAGCTTGCCTGGTATTCATACATAGGTATATGTACTCTTCGAGACTTTTCCAGAGTCTAGTAGGACTCTTCCCTGTAGGGGGCAGGAAGCTCTAACATGGTTTATAGTTAGTTGAAAAGATGTATAACGGTAACATCTTAGGTCTCTAGGTCTAGTCGACCGGGAAAAATTACCTCCGGGGAGTACGGCACGTTCTGAGAATCCACAGATACAGTAATGCTCTGGTATACTTCCATCAGGACGACATGGCTTGAGCCCAAAAAACGGATTTTGAGCGAAGCGAAAAATCTATTTTTGGGTGAGATGGCCATGTCGTCCTGATGGACCCGCCCTTGCCTTTCTAAGAAAGGGCTGTAGGACCCCTCCCTGCATACAGTATCTGTAGCACCTCGTGTACGCTACAAGGAATACAGATGGCGCCAGGATTGGCGCCAGGCACGCATACGAATCGGAAGATAGGGAGCCTTGGGAGCGGCTCTCCCTTTTTCTTTCCCGAATTCGTTTCTTGCCAATCGCCCCCTACGAGACGAAATCTCTGTTCGGGATGCAGATTGCCATGTGGCGTGTCAAGAATACGTCCTCTGATATGTCGCGATATCCCTTTCAGGAGGGATATTCGCTCCAGGAGTTAGAATTCTGGTACCTTAAGGTAAATTCTCTGGGAATATCGCCGTAGTTGTAATATACCCTAGGAAGCTACCCTATAGGAACTTTTAATATACCCTAGGAAGCTACCCTATAGGAACTTCCATCAGGACGACATGGCCATCTCACCCAAAAATTGATTTTTCGCTTCGCTCAAAATCCGTTGTATATATATATATATATATATATATATATATATATATATATATATAATTGTATGTAAAAATACTGTATATACAATAATGCATTGTCTCAATAAAGGAGATCACGCTACTTCCCTAAGTATGGACAATGAGATTCCAATATATATATATATATATATATATATATATATATATATATATATAATTATATAATTATATGTAAAAATACTGTATATACAATAATGCATTGTCTCAATAAAGCAGATCACGCTACTTATTCAAGTATGGACAATGAGATTTCAATATATATGTCTAGAAATAACGAATATATTACCTATTGTTCATATGTTTCACATGATACATATGAAAATGAAAGAGGAAGATTCTTAGCATGGTAAGAGGGTATGCATGTGTGTGCATATCTATCTAAATAATTAGCCGTTAATTTTGACGGGTCACGTACACTATATTAATGTTAGTTCTATCGTCTTATTAGTGACATCATCATCATCATCATCATCATCATCCACTGATATCCCCAATAAGACGAAAGCACTAACTGCAATCGGGTCTTCTTACTTTTCCTTTCGTATCTAATACATATATTATACTGTCGTTATTTCTATACATGTGTGTATATACAGTATATGTATATATGCATGTATATACCATTTACTATATATATATATATATATATATATATATATGTGTGTGTGTGTGTGTGTGTGTGTAATTGTGTGTGGGTGTGCGCGCGTGTATGTATGTGTGTGTGTGGTGAAAGGGTTTAAGTATCACCATGATCAATAAAGCTGTACCAGTTATGCCAACCCATACAAGTTCGGTTTCCTGTGACTGAGCAGACAAAAATCTCCCACCGTCACCCATAGGCACTGGCCAGCGTGGCTAATAAAACCTAGCCAAACCTCAGAAAGGAATTTTGACATGTCTGATGCATTTGTCCTTTTTGAATAAAAAACAGCTGGAATTGTTGTTGTTGTTGTTGTTGTTGTGGTATGTGTGCGTGTGTATGTGTATGTGCACTTGGTGATCAGATTCGCATTACATCTCGACCCTGCTTTCAGGAACTGAGTACGCTATGTGCCATAGTCCATTTCTTTTAGCGATGCATATTTGCACCGACTCGCGGCGGTGCCCTTTTAGCTCGGAAAAGTTTCCGGATCGCTGATTGGTTGGACAAGATAATTCTAACCAATCAGCGATCAGGAAACTTTTCCGAGCTAAAAGGGCACTGCCGCGAGTCGGTGCAAATATGCATCGCTAAAAGAAATGGACTACAGTTGTTTCTCGTAACATCCTAGAAATGATATTCCTACTTGAGCATACTTGGCGAGAAGGCCAATTGAAGATCTGCGGTTCCCTCGAGATTGTGGCAATTGCCGTCTCCATCTCAGCGTTGCGGCAATGGCCATATGCAAGCTGACATGGGTGTCGCAGTACGCAAGACCTTAATCGAGATCATGATCCAGATAATGTCCCATAAACCGAAGGCGATCACTTCCCCAGAACGACCAAGTCTTATTCGAACTGGAATCTTAATCTATCAGAGTTTCTATGTATATTATGCGATAAGGATCACAGTGAATAATATGTATATTAATAATTGTATTTTCTTCTTATTCAACAGGACGTAAATACTGCGGTATATTTCTAGTTGTTTTTTGGAAAACATTATTGAGCCCTAAAAGTAGCTGAAAGAAGACAATGCGGTCCTTTGGTGTTTCGCTAGTTAAAACAATCATTTGAAAACTCTCTCTCTCTCTCTCTCTCTCTCTCTCTCTCTCTCTCTCTCTCTCTCTCTCTCTCTCTCTCTCTCTCTCTCTCTCTTTATCTTTGTGTGCTACAAAGCATTCATCATAATATGGCAAATAATACTGATCTTCCACACGTTATCTTCATCGAATGATTTAAAGGTCTCTGCCAATAATGAATGGCAGAGACAATGGACAGTGACAATGTCCTAGCTAGCATGATAATGCCCTGGAGACTGACCGTACATCCACATTATCAGCGCCGAAGACCACTCTCCATCCAAGCTATGACCAGGGAGATTCAGGCAATGGCTGCTGATCATTCAATAGGTAGACTTATAAGCTCCCCTAAACCCAGCATCTTTAGCTCACAAGGATGATGAGATTGGACACTACACAAAACTTGACGAGTTTGAGCGGGGCTCGAACTCCAGTCTGGTGATCAGAAGGCAGGGACGTTTCCAATAGGCCACCACAACCCTATGAACACCCGGCCTGTCTGTGCTGGCATATCCGAACATTCGTGTGCCTAATCGGGTAGTTGAATCAGTAGAACTTCAAAAGTTCAAAGTTGGAGCAAATGCTTTTTTGTTGACCAGGCGGACATGAGCCTTTTTATAGTTTATTTATGACATATTTGTTTTTGATGTTGTTAATAGTTTATATATGAGATGTCTGTTTTGACGTTGTTACTTATTTTAGAATGATTTATTGTTATTTTGTTCTCTTCATTTATTTATTTCCTTATTTCCTTTCCTCACTGGGCTATTTTTCCCGGTTGGAGCCCCTGGGCTTATAGCATCTTGCTTTTCCAACTAGGGTTATAGCTTGGATAGTAATAATAATAATAATAATAATAACATCCTAGAAATGATATTCCTACTCGAGCATACTTGGCGAGAAGGCCAATTGATGATCTGCGTTTCCCTCGAGATTGTGGCAATTGCCGTATCCAGATCAGCTTTGCGGCAATGGCCATATGCAAGCTGACATGGGTGTCGCAGTACGCAAGACCTTAATCGAGACCATGATCCAGATAATGTCCCATAAACCGAAGGCGGTCGCTTCCCCAGAACGACCAAGTCTTATTCGAACTGGAATCTTAATCTATCGGGGTTTCTATCTATGTATATTATGCGATAAGGATCACAGTGAATGATATGTATATTAATAATTTGATTTTCTTCTTATTCAACAGGACGTAAATAATGCGGTATAAATCTAGTTGTTTCTTGGAAAACATTATTGAGCCCTAAAACGTAGCTGTAATAAGGCAATGTGGTTTAGGTGTTTCGCTAGTTAAAACAATCATTTGAAAACTCTCTCTCTCTCTCTCTCTCTCTCTCTCTCTCTCTCTCTCTCTCTCTCTCTCTCTCTCTCTCTCTCTCTTTATCTGTGTGTGCTACAAAGCATTCATCATAATATGGCAAATAATACTGATCTTCCACACGCTATCGTCATCGAAAGATTTAAAGGTTCAAAGGCCAATAATAAATGGCAGAGGTAATGGACAGTGACAATGTCCTAGAGTCTAGAATGACCTAGAGACTGACTATACATCCATATTATCAGCGCCGTAGACTACTCTCCCTCCAAGCTATGACCAGGGAGATTCAGGCAATGGCTGCTGATCATTCAATAGGTAGACTTATAGGTTCCCCTAAACCCCACATCCTTAGCTCACAAGGATGATGAGATTGGACACTACACAAAACTTAACGAGTTTGAGAGGGGCTCGAACTCCAGTCTGGCGATCAGAAGGCAGGGACGTTTCCAATAGGCCACCACAACCCTATGAAAACCCGGCCTGTCTGCGCAGGCATACCCGAACATTCGTGTGCCTAATCGGGTAGTTGAATCAGTAGAACTTCGAAAGTTCAAAGTTGGAGCAAATGCTTTTTTGTTGACCAGGCGGACATGAGTCTTTTTATAGTTTATTTATGACATATTTGTTTTTGATGTTAATAGTTTATGTATGACATGTCTGTTTTGACGTTGTTACTTTTTTAAGAATGATTTATTGTTAATTTGTTCTCTTCATTTATTTATTTCCTTATTTCCTTTCCTCACTGGGCTATTTTTCCCTGTTGGAGCCCCTGGGTTTATAGCATCTTGCTTTTCCAACTAGGGTTGTAGCTTGGATAGTAATAATAATAATAATAACAGCCTGCAGGTTTTTTCTGTGAAGGCGACCTTAGCAAATAGTCCTTTTAAATCGATATTTCTTTGTCGAGATGATTTGCACAAGCACGCCTGAATTTTAGTGTGGGGTGGATACTGCTCGGCTCAGTTTTCTTCCCTTTCGAAGTTCTGGCTAAGCTTTGGTGATTAGTTTTATTTATCGTCATTAAGATTCAAGTTGATCGTGTCAGTGAAACCAGTTTCGAGAACCTAACTTTCCAAACATGACCTCCTTCCACAAACAATAAATAACTGGATCGCAATTTAAACTATGGTTGGTGCTACTTCATAGTTTAAAACTATGGTTGGTGCTACTTCATAGTTTAAAACTATGGTTGGCGCTACTTCATAGTTTAAAACTATGGTTGGCGCTACTTCGTAGTTTAAAACTATGGTTGGCGCTACTTCGTAGTTTAAAACTATGGTTGGCGCTACTTCATAGTTTAAGACTATGGTTGGCGCTACTTCGTAGTTTAAAACTATGGTTGGTGCTACTTCATAGTTTAAAACTATGGTTGGTGCTACTTCGTAGTTTAAAACTATGGTTGGTGCTACTTCATAGTTTAAAACTATGGTTGGTGCTACTTCGTAGTTTAAAACTATGGTTGGTGCTACTTCATAGTTTAAAACTATGGTTGGTGCTACTTCGTAGTTTAAAACTATGGTTGGCGCTACTTCATAGTTTAAAACTATGGTTGGTGCTACTTCGTAGTTTAAAACTATGGTTGGCGCTACTTCATAGTTTAAAACTATGGTTGGTGCTACTTCGTAGTTTAAAACTATGGTTGGCGCTACTTCATAGTTTAAAACTATGGTTGGCGCTACTTCGTAGTTTAAAACTATGGTTGGCGCTACTTCATAGTTTAAAACTATGGTTGGCGCTACTTCGTAGTTTAAAACTATGGTTGGCGCTACTTCATAGTTTAAAACTATGGTTGGCGCTACTTCGTAGTTTAAAACTATGGTTGGCGCTACTTCATAGTTTAAAACTATGGTTGGTGCTACTTCATAGTTTAAAACTATATGGTTGGTGCTACTGCTACTTCATAGTTTAAAACTATGGTTGGTGCTACTTCATAGTTTTGGTTGGTGCTACTTCATAGTTTAAAACTATGGTTGGTGCTACTTCATAATTTAAAACTATGGTTGGTGCTACTTCATAATTTAAACTATGGTTGGTGCTACTTCATAGTTTAAAACTATGGTTGGTGCTACTTCATAGTTTAAACTATGGTTGGTGCTACTTCATAGTTTAAAACTATGGTTGGTGCTACTTCATAGTTTAAAACTATGGTTGGTGCTACTTCATAGTTTAAGACTATGGTTGGTGCTACTTCATAGTTTAAAACTATGGTTGGTGCTACTTCATAGTTTAAGACTATGGTTGGTGCTACTTCATAGTTTAAAACTATGGTTGGTGCTACTTCATAGTTTAAAACTATGGTTGGTGCTACTTCATAATTTAAACTATGGTTGGTGCTACTTCATAGTTTAAAACTATGGTTGGTGCTACTTCATAGTTTAAAACTATGGTTGGTGCTACTTCATAGTTTAAGACTATGGTTGGTGCTACTTCATAGTTTAAAACTATGGTTGGTGCTACTTCATAGTTTTGGTTGGTGCTACTTCATAGTTTAAAACTATGGTTGGTGCTACTTCATAGTTTAAAACTATGGTTGGTGCTACTTCATAGTTTAAAACTATGGTTGGTGCTACTTCATAATTTAAACTATGGTTGGTGCTACTTCATAGTTTAAAACTATGGTTGGTGCTACTTCATAGTTTAAAACTATGGTTGGTGCTACTTCATAATTTAAACTATGGTTGGTGCTACTTCATAGTTTAAAACTATGGTTGGTGCTACTTCATAGTTTAAAACTATGGTTGGTGCTACTTCATAGTTTAAGACTATGGTTGGTGCTACTTCATAGTTTAAAACTATGGTTGGTGCTACTTCATAGTTTTGGTTGGTGCTACTTCATAGTTTAAAACTATGGTTGGTGCTACTTCATAGTTTAAAACTATGGTTGGTGCTACTTCATAGTTTAAAACTATGGTTGGTGCTACTTCATAATTTAAACTATGGTTGGTGCTATTTCATAGTTTAAAACTATGGTTGGTGCTACTTCATAGTTAAAACTATGGTTGGTGCTACTTCATAGTTTAAAACTATATGGTTGGTGCTACTTCATAGTTTAAAACTATGGTTGGTGCTACTTCATAGTTTTAAACTATGGTTGGTGCTACTTCATAGTTTAAGACTATGGTTGGTGCTACTTCATAGTTTAAAACTATGGTTGGTGCTACTTCATAGTTTAAGACTATGGTTGGTGCTACTTCATAGTTTAAGACTATGGTTGGTGCTACTTCATAATTTAAACTATGGTTGGTGCTACTTCATAATTTAAACTATGGTTGGTGCTACTTCATAATTTAAAACTATGGTTGGTGCTACTTCATAGTTTAAAACTATGGTTGGTGCTACTTCATAATTTAAACTATGGTTGGTGCTACTTCATAGTTTAAAACTATGGTTGGTGCTACTTCATAGTTTAAAACTATGGTTGGTGCTACTTCATAGTTTAAGACTATGGTTGGTGCTACTTCATAGTTTAAAACTATGGTTGGTGCTACTTCATAGTTTTGGTTGGTGCTACTTCATAGTTTAAAACTATGGTTGGTGCTACTTCATAGTTTAAAACTATGGTTGGTGCTACTTCATAGTTTAAAACTATGGTTGGTGCTACTTCATAATTTAAACTATGGTTGGTGCTACTTCATAGTTTAAAACTATGGTTGGTGCTACTTCATAGTTTAAAACCATAGTTGGTGCTACTTCATAGTTTAAAACTATGGTTGGTGCTACTTCATAGTTTAAAACTATGGTTGGTGCTACTTCATAGTTAAAACTATGGTTGGTGCTACTTCATAGTTTAAAACTATATGGTTGGTGCTACTTCATAGTTAAAACTATGGTTGGTGCTACTTCATAGTTTAAAACTATATGGTTGGTGCTACTTCATAGTTTAAAACTATGGTTGGTGCTACTTCATAGTTTTAAACTATGGTTGGTGCTACTTCATAGTTTAAAACTATGGTTGGTGCTACTTCATAGTTTAAAACTATGGTTGGTGCTACTTCATAGTTTAAAACTATGGTTGGTGCTACTTCATAGTTTAAAACTATGGTTGGTGCTATTTTATAGTTTAAAACTATGGTTGGTGCTACTTCATAGTTTAAAACTATGGTTGGTGCTACTTCATAGTTTAAGACTATGGTTGGTGCTACTTCATAGTTTAAAACTATGGTTGGTGCTACTTCATAGTTTAAAACTATGGTTGGTGCTACTTCATAATTTAAAACTATGGTTGGTGCTACTTCATAATTTAAACTATGGTTGGTGCTACTTCATAGTTTAAAACTATGGTTGGTGCTACTTCATAGTTTAAAACTATGGTTGGTGCTACTTCATAGTTTAAGACTATGGTTGGTGCTACTTCATAGTTTAAAACTATGGTTGGTGCTACTTCATAGTTTAA
>NC_090763.1:48124326-48146826 GCF_036898095.1 Palaemon carinicauda
CATCCTATTCCTTCGACTATCTACCCCCGGATCTTTCAGATGTTGGGGGGGGGAGTGGAGGAATCCTTGTAGGATATAGTGAAGACGTAATCGTCTTTCGCGAGGAGGACATTCGACACGTCCTTCTTGGTTTGGAGGTTGAACTTGAAAAGGATCATCCTACTCCTTCGTCTATCAAACCCCCGAATCTTTCAGATGGTGGGTGGGGCGGAGGGATCCTTGTAGGATATCCCCGTGGTTAATCATCCTTGTATCCCTTTGGTGATAGGCCTATTCTTGATCTGACACTGGCTCACTTTGGGTGGTGCTGAATGGTACCCTTGTTTTTACGAAGGCGCCTGAGAATGAAAGGCCTCAAAGGGACTTGTCTGTTACAAGATGGGGTGACAGGTAGTAAGGGTCTGGGTATGGCTCCACCGCTTCAGACATGTCCTTCTTCCACTTTCTTCTGTTTATGGTCTTTCTGTGCCAGTCTATACCCGTGAATTTTCTTTAGCTCGTAAATCCATTGACCTCCTTCCTTTACTTCTTTTTTTGCAATCTCTAGGAACCCATTCTGTTATTCTTAATGTCCATCTATCATCTGTCATTCTCATTATATGTCTTGTCTATGTCTATTTCTCTTTCTTAAATGTTGTTAGAATATCTTCTACTTTAGTTTGCCCTCTCATCCATGTTGCTCTTTTCCGTCTCATAGTGTTATTTCCATCATCATTCTTCCCAAAGCTCTTTGAGTTGTAACTATCTTATGTTCTAAGACTTTAGTAAGGCTAAAAGTTTCCAATGCATAAGCTAAAAGGGGTAGGACCATCTGATTAAATACTTTTCTTCTTAGAGAAAGTGGCATTTTACTTTCATAACCTCACTTGGTTTACCAAAAGCTCTCCGTCCCATGCTTGTCATTCTTTTGATTTCGGTTTCATGTCCTAAGCAAACGCTTACTGTCTTGCCCAAGTACGTATATTCATTAACAATTCGTCCATAACCTTTATTTTTTGTCTTTATGCATTTTCATAGAACACTATCTTCATATTATTCATATGTAGTTTCAGTATATATATATATATATATATATATATATATATATATATATATATATATATATATATATATGTGTGTGTGTGTGTGTGTGTGTGTGTGTGTGTTATATTACATATATATATATATATATATATATATATATATATATATATATATATATATATATATGTGTGTGTGTGTGTGTGTTATATTACATATATATATATATATATATATATATATATATATATATATATATGTGTGTGTGTGTGTGTGTGTGTGTTTATATATATATATATATATATATATATATATATATATATATATATTTATATATAAATATATATATATATATATATATATAAATATATATATATATACATATATGTGTGTGTCTGTGTGATTGCGTACATGTTTTTACTATAAACCTTTTCTTCATTTCGGAGAGTTGTTGCCAGAAGTAATTAGTGAAGCCTTAATTGCTAATCTTTAAAGATGAGGTTGCTAGACCACCTCATCCTTCATCTTAAACTCAGTAGACTCTAATGGCCATTTACAGCTGGGTGGACTGGTGGGTGTTAAATCCAGGTTGAACCAAAGGCTTATAGCTATGCATTATTCAGGTACAATGCCAGCTGACTGCACCTTAAAATGGGTGGCATATCTATCTATCCATCTCTCTAACTCTTCCCCTTCAAGGGTATACTATCTATATCTATATATCATTCTATCTATCCTTCTATGTATCTTTTTCTTTAGGTGGCATGGCTCGAATACGGCCATTCTAGTGTCCAAAATGTCTTTTAGAATGAGAGGTCTTAGCCTCATACACTTCTGGGTGCCTACCCATTACGCATAATTCTATAAGAAACATACACAACGGAACAGGAACTTTGGCTATTTTGCATGGTGAGACGAGTATCATGACTGCAGTGCCCTGTACATACACAAACATACAATTGATTGATTGATTAGAGGTTTTCTGGCATCCTGACAAACAAACATACATAAAAAATAATGTATGTAGTGGAAGGACCTCTATTGGGGTTAAGTGAGTCAGCGATCGTGTGACTACGCATCGATTAGGATAAAAAAAAAGCACTAACACGAACTGGATGTCACATAACACTATAAAGCACAGTGAAAACAATATAATGCTAGACCATAAGACCCGGGAATGGCCTTAGTGTGAATGAACTCGTAAACCGAGAGTAGATGAATGGGCGCAAAACTTCGATTTTCGTGACAGATGACGATGGTGTGTCTCTCCCAACGGCTCAATAGGTGGTTGCGTGCCAGGAGTAATCAAAACACGACCGTGTACTCAGAATGTAATCTATCGTTATTGGTTTTAACCTCCACCAAATATGTGGCAAATTGTAAGTCGAAAATTGAATTTTTTTACCTAAGTTAGATAATGAAATAAAAAGGCGTTCAATCTGTCCTTGATCACCAAGTTGTCTGTGAGAGAGAGAGAGAGAGAGAGAGAGAGAGAGAGAAGCTGGTTGCACAGGATATGTCTTTGCAATCCGATAGGTTGCACGGGACCGCGACACGAAGGCTTCTCGAGTTGCAACAGCTCACAGGATGTGGGTCGGAGAGGTCAAGATGATGTTGCACACCAACCCGGCTTGAGCTCTCTTAACCTGCCTGAGGAAGGAGGAGAAGAAGAAGAAGAAGAAGAAGAAGAAGAAGAAGAAGAAGAGGAGGAGGAGGAGGAGGAGGAGGAGGAGGAGGAGGAGGAGGAGGAGGAGGAGAAGAAGAAGAAGAAGAAGAAGAAGAAGAAAAAGAGGAGGAAGAGTAGGAGGAGGAGGAGGAGGAGGAGGAGGAGGAGGAGGAGGAGGAGGAGGAGGAGGAGAAGAAGAAGAAGAAGAAGACGAGGAGGATGAGTAGAAGGAGGAGGAGAAGAAGAAGAAGAAGAAGAAGAAGAAGAAGAAGAAGAAGAAGAAGAAGAAGAAGAAGAAGAAGAGGAGGAGGAGGAGGAGGAGGAGGAGGATAAGGAGAAGATGGACCTTAAAGGAGGGCGCAAGACGCAACGGCAGGACATGCTCGAGAAAAGGAAATGGAAATCCTTCGAATTGATCCCTGACCCATTTGCTGTAATATATGAATTACATTTCAGAGCCATTTCCTTAGGATGAGGCTCCTTCATCAAACGGGACGTTGTGTGAGGGACAGATCCTTCGGGCAGACCCTTGCTTGAGATTATTCCAGACACGCCAAAAGCTTCTCTTAGCCGGCGAGAGCTGGGTGACTCAAGGGAAAGCAGGAGGAAGATAATATCCGAGAAGATAAGAAGCGTAGGAGCAGGGTTGTGGGTGGGGGGTCACAATGAGGTAGTCACGCTCTATCAACAAAGCCTATTTAAAGTCAGTTTTTACTTTATAACATTTGAAGACTTAAACAAAGGAATATCTTATAGCTTTTGAGAAGGTTTTGGGGAGATCTTTTCATCTAAAGGTTAGAGGGCCGGTCATTAATGGCAAGGGCATGGGTTAGTGACATTGCCTTAGCTAGCAAGACAATGCCCTAGAGTAGAGACTGACCATACGTATATGATCAGCGACCAAACCCCCTCTCCACCCAAGATAGGAAGAACCAGGGAGGGCCAAGCAATGGCTTCCCAAACTCCGACCCTTGACTCACAAGGATGGTCAGGTTGCAGCCACAACAAAAAATTATCGAGTCTGAGCATGACTCGAACCCGGCCGAACACCAGGCAAGGGAAGTTTCCCACAGGCAAATTTAGCAAATATCTGCTTTCGGAAAGTTTAAACGTCCATATTTTCTTATGTCTTTGGTGCCCTACAATTGCTAAGTATGAAAATTTTTTATTGAGCTTTGTACTCTTTCAAAATCTTTGTTAGAGTTTTTTCTTTACTGGTAACCAGCTTTTCTAGGAGATGGACACTCCAAAATCAAACCATTGTTCTCTACTCTTGAGTAATGTCATGGCCTCTGTACCATGGTCTTCCACTGTCTTGGAGTAGAGTTCTCTTGCTTAAGGGTACACTCAGACTCACCATTCTATCTGTTTCCGTATTTCCTTACCAAACTGGGCTATTTTCTCTGTGGAGCCCTTAGGCTTATAGCAACCTGCTTTTCTAGCTAGGATTGTAGTTTAGCTAATAATAATAATAATAATAATAATAATAATAATAATAATAATAATAATAATAATAATAATAAGACTACGGTAGATATGGTGTAAAGATTAACGTGAAATTCAAACTACTATTGACCCTGCAAGAATATCCTGGACTACCGCACCGAAAATCAAAGTAGGAATTAAAAACCCGAGATTCGTGTTGTAAATTTGCTGTAGTGTTTAACAAGTTAAAACTGCACTTACATCCTTTTCCAATGACCAGAGATTTAAGTTCAATGGTCAGTTCAGTTACGAAGAAGTCTAAGCGACAACAGCAAAAACAATGTAAGATGAAGTAAAGGCTGAGAAAACTTTAGATGAATAATTACAATAACTACTAAAAGCCACGTCTGAGACTCATCTTCGTGAAATTTATTGAGCAAAGATATAATATATAAATCTCTGTGAAAATGATAAACGAAACAAGATCAGTTTCTCAACTGTCTACCAACTGTCTGGGAAATTTGGAGAAATGGTTAAAAATCAAAGGTGTGATTTGAAAAAGCTTAATCCCCCATCTCCAAATAATATTTTTTTTTCCATTTTCAGCAGATGAATATAAATTGGAATCAACACAATCATTTGGGCCCACGATCTTAAAATATATAAGCAACTGTATATAATACAACACCGAATGATAATTTTAGGCTTCGCAATGCAAGAATTTTTTTTTTTTTTTTTTTTTTTTTTTACGTTACTAATTGTTCTTTGGAAAATAAATATTATACATAGGGAACAAAACAGAGTAATCTATATAAATTACATATGGCATCTATCAAACGTGTTTCTAACCTGACCCATCCAGATAACTTACACCTCTCTGCAAAAACTTTGGTCACAGGCAACACCTACAAAACAAGTTATGATTCCGTCGGCAGCAGGGTTTAAACTTTTAAGGTAATTACCTAAGTTTGAGGTAATTTGCATGGTTTCAGGGTATTTTTTAAGGCAATTCTAAGGTAATTTTGGTTTTACGAAATTACGAGCTTCAAATTTAAGGATATTTGAAAAGTTTTAAGGTAATCTAAGGTAAAAAGCAAAAGCATCTAAGGTAATGGCCACATGCTCAGGTTTAAACCCTGGTTGGCAGCTTGATCTCTTCCAGCTTGGCCTGGAAATCGACATTCATTGATTTCCAGTAGCAATTATAATGTAATCCATTCATTTTAATTCTTGAGATAATTTATACAATTTGTGTTGCAGTATTCTTCGATTGTTTCTTTCTGATGTAGAATGGTAATATTTGTCAGATTGTTATTGCTATTACATTACGTATTACCACAGGAAGCATTTGGGCCACAGGAATATTATTGAAAATTGCACTTAAGAATAATGATGTGATGTGATTGCCCATGTCTTTGGGCTCCCTGGCCAGTACATAAGGTAGTAATTTTATACAAAATTAACATATATAAAATATATTCAGCATAATAATATCAATAGCAATGGAAACAAATGTTCTATTAGAAAATGTAATCATGAAGAACTACATCCTTGCTTTAGAATTTATCTAATATCAAAAGTATAGATATTCTAATAACTGAGCCAAAGCGTATTTCATATTTATTTAATACGTCTTCCAAGAAAAATTGAAATCTTGATCACAAGTAGATCCTGAGAATACAGAAAAATCAATATTATATTTGAAATGTACAAATATGGTAAGTTTCATTATTTTAATAGCCCTTTATTTATTTTTCTAAAGAGTCTTAGACTGCAAATCGAGTGACGTCGATTGATCGGGAAGAGGTAGAAAATAGTTTCCTTTGGCTTATTGGTAAAACATCTCGCTTAAAAATTTATTCATTTTCGCCCCGGCTTAAAACTCTAAAACATCCTTCTTTGGGGAATAGTAAAACTTATTCATTTTCGCCCCGGCTTAAAACTATAAAAAGTTCTTTCTTCGGGGAAAAGTAAAACTTATTCATTTTCATTAAAACTATAAAAAGTCCTTCTTCGGGGAATAGTAAAACTTATTCATTTTCATTAAAACTATAAAAAGTCCTTCTTCGGGGAATAGTAAAACTTATTCATTTTCATTAAAACTATAAAAAGTCCTTCTTCGGGGAATAGTAAAACTTATTCATTTTCGCCCCGGCTTAAAACTATAAAAAGTCCTTTTTTGGGGAATAGTAAAACTTATTCATTTTCACCCCGGCTTAAAACTATAAAACGTCCTTCTTTGGGGAATAGTAAAACTTATTCATTTTCACCCCGGCTTAAAACTATAAAAAGTCCTTTTTCGGGGAATAGTAAAACTTATTCATTTTCACCCCGGCTTAAAACTATAAAACGTCCTTCTTTGGGGCATAGTAAAACTTATTCATTTTCACCCCGGCTTAAAACTATAAAACGTCCTTCTTTGGGGCATAGTAAAACTTATTCATTTTCACCCCGGCTTAAAACTATAAAACGTCCTTCTTTGGGAATAGTAAAACTTATTCATTTTCACCCCGGATTAAAACTATAAAAAGTCCTTCTTTGGGAATAGTAAAACTTATTCATTTTCACCCCGGATTAAAACTATAAAACGTCCTTCTTTGGGGAATAGTAAAACTTATTCATTTTCACCCCGGATTAAAACTATAAAAAGTCCTTCTTTGGGGAATAGTAAAATTTATTTATTTTCACCCCGGCTTAAAACTATAAAACGTCCTTCTTTGGGGAATAGTAAAACTTATTCATTTTCACCCCGGCTTAAAACTATAAAACGTCCTTCTTTGGGGCATAGTAAAACTTATTCATTTTCACCCCGGCTTAAAACTATAAAAAGTCCTTTTTCGGGGAATAGTAAAACTTATTCATTTTCACCCCGGCTTAAAACTATAAAACGTCCTTCTTTGGGGAATAGTAAAATTTATTTATTTTCACCCCGGCTTAAAACTATAAAACGTCCTTCTTTGGGGAATAGTAAAACTTATTCATTTTCACCCCGGCTTAAAACTATAAAACGTCCTTCTTTGGGGAATAGTAAAACTTATTCATTTTCACCCCGGCTTAAAACTATAAAACGTCCTTCTTTGGGGCATAGTAAAACTTATTCATTTTCACCCCGGCTTAAAACTATAAAACGTCCTTCTTTGGGGCATAGTAAAACTTATTCATTTTCACCCCGGCTTAAAACTATAAAACGTCCTTCTTTGGGAATAGTAAAACTTATTCATTTTCACCCCGGATTAAAACTATAAAAAGTCCTTCTTTGGGAATAGTAAAACTTATTCATTTTCACCCGGGATTAAAACTATAAAACGTCCTTCTTTGGGGAATAGTAAAACTTATTCATTTTCACCCCGGCTTAAAACTATAAAAAGTCCTTTTTCGGGGAATAGTAAAACTTATTCATTTTCACCCCGGCTTAAAACTATAAAACGTCCTTCTTTGGGGAATAGTAAAATTTATTTATTTTCACCCCGGCTTAAAACTATAAAACGTCCTTCTTTGGGGAATAGTAAAACTTATTCATTTTCACCCCGGCTTAAAACTATAAAACGTCCTTCTTTGGGGCATAGTAAAACTTATTCATTTTCACCCCGGCTTAAAACTATAAAAAGTCCTTTTTCGGGGAATAGTAAAACTTATTCATTTTCACCCCGGCTTAAAACTATAAAACGTCCTTCTTTGGGGAATAGTAAAACTTATTTATTTTCACCCCGGCTTAAAACTATAAAACGTCCTTCTTTGGGGAATAGTAAAACTTATTCATTTTCACCCCGGCTTAAAACTATAAAACGTCCTTCTTTGGGGCATAGTAAAACTTATTCATTTTCACCCCGGCTTAAAACTATAAAACGTCCTTCTTTGGGGCATAGTAAAACTTATTCATTTTCACACCAGATTAAAACTATAAAAAGTCCTTCTTTGGGGAATAGTAAAACTTATTCATTTTCACACCAGATTAAAACTATAAAAAGTCCTTCTTTGGGGAATAGTAAAACTTATTCATTTTCACCCCGGCTTAAAACTATAAAACGTCCTTCTTTGGGGAATAGTAAAACTTATTCATTTTCACCCCGGCTTAAAACTATAAAACGTCCTTCTTTGGGGCATAGTAAAACTTATTCATTTTCACCCCGGCTTAAAACTATAAAACGTCCTTCTTTGGGGCATAGTAAAACTTATTCATTTTCACCCCGGCTTAAAACTATAAAACGTCCTTCTTTGGGGAATAGTAAAACTTATTCATTTTCACACCAGATTAAAACTATAAAAAGTCCTTCTTTGGGGAATAGTAAAACTTATTCATTTTCACCCCGGCTTAAAACTATAAAAAGTCCTTTTTCGTTTTCACCATGGCTTAAAACTATAAAAAGTCCTTTTTCCGAGAATAGTAAAACTTATTCATTTTCACCCCGGCTTAAAACTATAAAAAGTCCTTTTTCGTTTTCACCATGGCTTAAAACTATAAAAAGTCCTTTTTCGGTGAATAGTAAAACTTATTCATTTTCACCCCGGATTAAAACTATAAAAAGTCCTTTTTCGTTTTCACCATGGCTTAAAAATATAAAAAGTCCTTTTTCGGTGAATAGTAAAACTTATTCATTTTCACCCCGGCTTAAAACTATAAAAAGTCCTTTTTCGTTTTCACCATGGCTTAAAAATATAAAAAGTCCTTTTTCGGTGAATAGTAAAACTTATTCATTCTCGCCCCGGCTTAAATCCATAAAAAGTCTTTCTTCTGGGAATAGTAAAACTTGTTCATTTTCGGCCCGGCTTAAAACTATAAAAAGTCCTTTTTCGTTTTCACCATGGCTTAAAACTATAAAAAGTCCTTTTTCGGGGAATAGTAAAACTTATTCATTTTCACCCCGGATTAAAACTATAGAAAGTCCTTCTTTGGGGAATAGTAAAACTTATTCATTTTCACCCCGGCTTAAAACTATAAAACGTCCTTCTTTGGGGAATAGTAAAACTTATTCATTTTCACCCCGGATTAAAACTATAGAAAGTCCTTCTTTGGGGAATAGTAAAACTTATTCATTTTCACCCCGGATTAAAACTATAGAAAGTCCTTCTTTGGGGAATAGTAAAACTTATTCATTTTCACCCCGGATTAAAACTATAGAAAGTCCTTCTTTGGGGAATAGTAAAACTTATTCATTTTCACCCCGGATTAAAACTATAGAAAGTCCTTCTTTGGGGAATAGTAAAACTTATTCATTTTCACCCCAGCTTAAAATTATAAAAAGTCCTCCTAGGAATAGTGCAATTTGTTTCATTCCGTTTTTTTTTTTTTTTTTTTGTCTTCCCCACGCCGATTCCATTCCCTTTGGTAATGGCTATTCAATTCCAAAGGTCATTTCCTTTAGAGGAAGAATCTACCGAGGAACGTCTTATTACATTGAAAATTCCTGATTCTGAGCAGATAATCTGCAAAACTCTATATAAGATTAAGAAACTTTTTAACAAAGGCCTATTTATGATAAACACACGTGACTTTCATACTTTCAACCACAAATAGTTTATGATTTTGAATTAAATATATCTCGAGAATAAAGATGCAAGGGGAAATTCGTTTTATAAAAAATGACTTTGCATATTAATCAATACGAAAATAAAAATTTGTCCACTTGTCCACTGAAAGGGATGAGATCATTTTGACTCTACCGTGTATATTTATGACAATATAAAGTTTGTTATAAGAATGGTTTTGACACTAATGCTCGTTAAAATATAAAATTTACTCTTAAATGTTCCATCACAAATAGTTTTTTAGTAAGAGGACCGTCTATTTGTGACAATTATCAAGTTTGTAATTGGAATGGTTTTGACACTAATGCTCGTTAAAATATAAAATTTACTCTTAAATGTTCCATCACAAATAGTTTTTTAGTAAGAGGACCGTCTATTTATGACAATTATCAAGTTTGTAATTGGAATGGTTTTGACACTAATGGCCGTTAAGATATTGAATTTACTTTTAAATGTTAAATCACAAATAGTTTTTAGCTCTTGAGCAAGAGGACCGTCGTAAGAATACTAAGAAATTCAAAATAACTTCATGAAGAATGAAACCTGAAAATAAAGAGAACTGACAAAATAAATTTTTTTCTAGCCACATATGTCGAGTTTAGTAGTCATACTGTTTTGAGCAAACCCCAGGTTTTACAGTCCAAACTTTTTTTTCTTTAAAAATGGGGGTCACGAACCCCCTTGGATTCATTAGTGTGTTGTCTCTTAAGGTTAAACGCTCCCAGCAATAGGATATGAATCGGTTCCTTACAATATAAACGGTCTATTAAAACTATGTACATCGTCATACAGAAGGATTTTATATATTCAATCTTAGGCTCCGTCCACACGACCGAACATTGGTCGGCGAACTTTGTTTCATATCGAACAAAGTTTGGTAAAGATCTTATAGCTTGCGAACAAACGATGACAGTTGATGCAGCGAGGGCTTGGTGACGGCAGCAAGCGTGATTGTTGAACGGGTAACATGAAAATGAACATTCCTACAAAAAAAAAAAAAAAAAAAAAAAAAAAAAAAAAAAAAAAAAAGTGTATTGTTGTTTTTACTAAAGAAAAATGAAGAAAAATATTTAAGATCTCTAGACCATTTCCAAATGTTTTTATTCTATACAAGATAACAGTCGGAGCGATAATAAGCAAATTAGGACGCTTGGCCGTAGCGCTACAAACTACCCGGGAAACGTAACTACGTACGTCAGGCAATGACATCTCCCCAGTCTTTAACCAACAACGAGCACAGCTCTAGTTACGTCGGTAATCATATAAAGAAACCTATACCAATTCCCTAATATAGCAAGAGGGTCTGCCCCTCTCTTTTATTCTTCTCTTTCTCCCTATTTCCTTAATCTTTCCCATCCCGAGTACCTGCCTTTGAGCTATAAACTGGATTGTATCCAGGGGTACTCTTCCTTTCCCCATGTTCCCCACTTCCCTATTCTTATCCTTTTCATTATTATTAGCTCGCTGCTTTCACGCTACTGACGTCACATGAAACAAAAGTTCGTTGGGCAAAGCTCGTCAGTGTGGACAGACTATGAAACTATTTTTCATTGATAAATTTTCAGGGCAAAATGTCATCAGTTTTGAAAGCCTTATTCTTAAACTGCAGAAGGATCTACCTATAACACCCTTATGGTCGTTTCATATCGTCTGCAGCTGTCAGCTCCATAAACATTTTAATGATGCTGTCAAGGGATTTATTCTTCAGGTAAGAACTCTTGCCTTAACATTGTACTGCATCCCAAAAAGAAATTTGTATATAAACATCTTAAGGACCAAAATTACATAGTAATATTCACCACGAATTTTCAATACTGCCCTTTAATGTTCGTTAGAGTCTACAGTTTAATTAGCTTTTAAACTTTTACTGCTGTGTAAATATCAAGATATATTTTATTCGTACAATAAAATAAAAGATTTTCTTAAAATTGACTACCCTTTTCTGAACATCATGCAAGCAAACTTCTCTTTTTTTCTTTAATTTCAATACAGCAAAATTTCATAATTAATTGTATGACCCATTGTAACTTTAGTTTTATGTCACAAAACTACTTTGAGTTTTTAAAAGTCTTCGTTGTAATGAAACACTACTGCCAAAACTTCATAATTGCTTGTATGATTATGAACCCATTTTAGTTTTTCTATGGTCACAAAACTTAGCTTAAAAGGCTACGGTGTATTGAAATTAATGCTGCCAAGACCTAGAAATTCTTATACCCAAAATTATGTCTACTCGATAACAAGAATAAACTCTGAAAACTAGGCTATAACTAGAGTTTAACATTAGAGTTTAACATTACAGACTAAATGTTTATGAATTCTTTAGTTGTTTTCACTGTACAATTCTGCTTAGGTGGTAGATAAAATTGCTAAACTAATATCCTTTCCATTGAATTCATCCCGTACACAGTTAGTAAAATAAAAAAAAAAATAAACATTAAGCTCACTACATAAACATTCCAAAGTCTAACCGGTCTCAAAGGTAGGCTAAAAATAATTCAAAATAGTTTTTAAAGCTGTGAATCATTGGTTAAGAATACATAAAAGACCTCGTTTGATTTTGTCTAGTTTCAATAATGTTACCAAATTTCTTTTTCTGATATACACAGCTTCAGAGATCACCAGGCGGGTTCCTTTACTAAAATTTAATTATTAAATTTCTGTTCCCATACCTGTTCCCTTATATGAGAAGTCACCAAGCACTTCTCCTTATTACAAAGGCAAGTCACCTTTTTAAAACAGGAGTTAATTAGTGCAGAAATATGGTTAAATTAAAAGAATTTCAAACCTAAAAAAATAAATTCTATTCAAAATAACCAAAGGAATAACCAAATGTATCATTAAACTTTCACCATATTACAGTAAGATCAAACAAATAGGACAACCACAAAGTAATGAAGAGAAGTTTATTTTATTTTATACAATTAAACCTATCAAACTTAGTGGGTTCCAAACAGTCAACAATTAAATAAAAGAATTTAGATTTACTGAATACTGCTTGATAAATTATCTACCATTAAATTACCAAATAAACTAAAAATATGTAATTTTCTAAAATAACCAGCTTACCAAGGTTTTATCCATAATCATTTAAAACTTCCAGCAACATTTTTAGTATTCGGATATATGAAAATTACTAGCGTAGTCATCTTTCCAATGAAGAAATACCACATTAAAAAAGAAATGCAGCAAAATAAGCTCTGTATATTTTTCCAGTACCATTTACCGGAATTTATAAGTCTGCCAAATACTTCAGTGCGAGCCGATCTTCAAAAACTCAGATGGACATAGTCCAAATATTCATTGGCAATCTTTTGAATTTCCATTAAAAATCTTCAACCAAACCATCATAGGGAGATCCGAGATAACAGATTCATCGAATTCAGTCTTCTCATTCTAACCGAAGTCGCATCATCCATCTGAAAAGTGTCAGACGTTAGAAAAGTTTCTTGAAAAAGTTAGATACCCCTACATATAAAACTGATATTAAGCCTTTACTATTAAAATATTAGACATAATTAGATTAATAGTTTCGTACAAAGCATTAATCCATATACTTTAACCTTGAGTATATGGTTAAACCTTAAAATATGGAATATTTAACAAAAGCAAATAAAAACTACTTTAAATTTATGACCAGCAGGCTTAAAATTTACTTTATGTAACAAACAGGTTATAAGTAACTGAAGAAAACTATACTTTTTAAATTTGTTATCAAAAGGCTTAAAGTTTACTTTAATCAACAGGCTTAAAATTTACTTTAAATTTGCAATCTACAGGCTTAAAGTAGCCTGCAGAACCTAAATAAACAACAAAAGAGCTTAAAACTGACCTTAATAGACGAAGGGGTTAAAAAGCAAGCCTCCCTATAACACACGGCAGACCTTATTACTGGTCTACCGTGTGCTATAGGGAACGTCCTCCCACAATTGGGGGCGCCGCCCCCAACCGGGGAGGACTGGCTTGCTTTAATTGGATAAAACACAAAATACTAAAATAATACTTGCCATTCAGTCCAGAGTGAAAAATACTTCACCGGATTCCAGCGTTGTCACCAGTCTATTCAACATAGAAGTCTGTACGTATGGATTATAGCTGTAACCTCAGATCTTAAGTTTGAAACGCACAGGTAATCGCAGACTTCTTTCCTGAAAGCACAAATAAAAAGTTAAAGTTAGTATATAGGTAGTTACACAGCATTCATTAAAAAGAAATTAGAAACCGATAAATTACAAGTATTTAAAATATTAGATATAAATACAACAAATGAACCGGTAGGTTGAGACAATTCAACAAACATCTAGAAAACTCCAAATGGTATAACGTAAAGTTACTTAAATAACATTCCTTATAAAGACGTGGCAAATTCCTAAATTAAAAATAGTAGTTATAAACATTAAATATACCTGCAAATTATGAATGGATATGTTAAGATAATTCAACAAACCTCCAGAAAACGATAAAAATCAACAAACGTAAAACAAAAACTCCACTACTTACCAACAAAACGCACCTCGAACAATAAAGAATTGTACACCGGTCACCACCAACCCGCAAACTGTTACACAATTCAACAGGGCAGCCTGAGAAAACTTCGCCTTGCCAAGCCAAGGACTCTAAACAGAAAAATTCAGTAACTATAACAACGCAACTATAGAATTACTTGCTTCGTCCACTTCTTAAAAGAAAACTTTACGGCAGGCGAGAATAAAAGCTATTAGTAAAGAATTATCGACTTCCTTCATATAACTACTATGCGTTCGCTTTACCGATAGTTCAACTATCTGGCTCTATATTAGGCTAAATATATGTGGAAAATGGCGTGGCATATATATATAAATTATATATATACATATATACGGTATATATTTATATATATATATATATATATATATATATATATGTATATATATATATATATATATATATATATATATATATATATATATATATATATACACACACATACATATATATACTATATATATATATATATATATATATATATATATATATATATAAATGTATATATATATATATATATATATATATATATATATATATATATATATATATATATCACTAGATTTATGCAAGCGGTAATACCTTTTTTCTTTTTATAAGCTTTTTTCATCTTGATATTTATATTTCAACAGTAGTTTAGTAAATCCGATTATGTTGCTCATAGCATTTGTACACGCATTCCCAGGTTATAGGGAATGTGTTTTACTTTTATATCGAATCTGAATGATGCTGCAATCTTTGGCAAAATAGTAGAGAGAGAGAGAGAGAGAGAGAGAGAGAGAGAGAGAGAGAGAGAGAGAGAGAGAGATCAAACAACCTTTGGAAGTGTTTGAGAGTTGGAAATTTTTTCACAGAAATGTGAGAATAACAAGCTAGAAAGGTAGCATGACGGCACTCAAGCCAATATACAAAATTTTCCTTCAGCCTAATCAAAATACTCATACTAAATATGAGGAAAACAGACAGCTAATATATATAGAAGCAGATATAGGGACATGTAATGTGATTTTTTTCTATTTACTTTATTAAAGAAAATTTACTGTTAAACATAGCTTACTTTTATACAAACATCCATAATATATAGATATTTATCCTTTTTATGTTAGTTATCACAAGATTGATATATCATCATTTACATCTAATTTACTTACATTAGCCAGTCACATATGTAGTGTGATAGGGGTCATTATCAAAACGAATTGCTTACAATTCCATTCCATTGATTATAAAAACACAGAAAAAAATACAAACTTAAAAGTATGAGTTTTTTCACATTTTCATTTTAGAAAAAAAAAGTTAAACAAAAAAGTAAACGTCTTTAGGTAATAAACTCCTTTTGTCGCAATGAGAGAGAGAGAGAGAGAGAGAGAGAGAGAGAGAGAGAGAGAGAGAGCCCTCTATAGGCTCTCTCTCTCTCTCTCTCTCTCTCTCTCTCTCTCTTTCTCTTTCTCATTGCTCCTTCTGGAAGGCTCTCCATGATGATCTGGATCGTATCACAGGTCCTTGTGAACAACGGGTGTCTAAACAGGCAGGTCAACCAGGAGATCAAAAAAGCCTCTGACACCTGGTGTTGGGAGGAGCAGCGAGACACGACCAGTGGAATAAAAATAAAAGTCTATTATAAAGGAATTATGCACCTTAATTAGGAACAAGACGAAAAAGCCATTAAGGACATCGTGCGGAACACCATCTTCTTCGTACAAGATAACACAGCTTAACTTCGTAATCTATTATTTAATTCCTTGTTTCCTTTCCTCAATGGGCTATTTTTCCCTTTTGAAGTCCCTATGGTGTTACAGAAGAGTCCCTAGGATAAGCTGGATTGAGAAAAAGACTAACGTGGAAGTTCTACAAAAGATCAATATCGAAAAAAGATTACTTGACATTTTGGATGAAAGAAAACTAACTTTTATTGGACACCAGGTTCGGAAACACAATACTCGGGAAAGAACGCTGCTAATTGGATCAGTCTATGGTACAAGAACGAGAGGAAGGCCTAAAACTAGATTGAGTGACAATATCAAGGAGATGTGCGGGCTAACGATGGTGGAGTTGGAAAGGAAGGCTCAAGACCGGAATGAATGGAGATGTTTTGTGCAGAGGGCCACGGCCGTTCGACATCGAACACCCCGTACTTGATGATGATGAAGTCCCTGTCCTTAAAGCATCCTGCTTTTCAAATTAGGGTTGTAGCTTAGCTAGTAATAACAATAATAATAAAAACGCTAAAACCAAGACTTTGATCATGAAAACTAACTCAGCCCCTGCTGAAGAGAACAAATGTAGTCTACCGATACCGATGTATCGAGGATGCCCGGGAGCTACATCGTGATGACCACCATGCTGCTGTCTAAACGCCTGTCCGGTCAGATACAACACTGTGCCATTACGGCACATTACCAACAAACCCACAATAGTTCCCTTTCGAGAGAACATATCGTGAAAAATAACGAAATCATGACAGTGCAACCGACAACAGAAGGCTTAGTATTCTGAGTGGCCTACTGATCCAGGAGAAACATATCCGTAACGCAACGCAGGAAATTTTCTCCTACCTACCTGCCGAAGGAACTTACAACACCCCCCCCCCCCCTCCAATACGATCAGCTATACCAATCGCAACAACACCGACAACGACAGCATCAGTGAGCGAATCAGCAGCTTGCCTGGAACGGATCCTATTCCAGTGAGTGCCACGGTCAATTGGAGAGCATATTCCTCCAACCAGGAATCTCACTCATGCTACAGTCGTGCGACCCGATCACCTGGCTAATCGCTCGGCCAAGAGCATTCCCTCCGGCACAACTACCACATCCGCCCGCGAGGCATTCCCAACCAAGTGAGAATTTGCCGCCCAGATTAAGACCTACCCGGATTCATATAAATAGAGCCATGAAGCCTTCATAGCTCTTGCATAGCTGAAATCTCACACTGTACCTCTGCCTAATAATTTAAGCTCAAACCGAAGTTTTTTACTTCACCTATACCAATATCTCCAACTAAAACTCCTCAACTCCTTCCCGACCCCTCCTACTTATCGGGACTTATTACTATAACTCTTTTTCTCTAACTAAAGACTGGAGCTAGTGGGCTCCTGGGAAGGACATCCCCTTCCCACTGTCACCTTCTTCACTCTCTAAACAGGCTTTAACATTGTCTGTTACCATCATCAACCCAAAAACCTAACCTAATATCCTAAAATAAAAGTTGCAGAATACCCCCTACCCCAATTACCTATCCCAAAAATCCTACCAAACACCTACGGGCTGTAAGATTGCAAGAGCCTGTGTCTGGCCAAAAGGGCCAGGCAATCTTCAACAACAACTTCATTTTTTCAGTTTAACTTCCAGTCTGAAGATGAGCAGACGTACCTTGCTGTTTGAAACGCATTGCAACTTGACTTCATCCGTGGACGATGAAGAAAGATCGATCACCAAACCCAGGAACATACCTGGACTTCGTACATAAACTTATGTTTAAATGTACTTTTTTATGTAAAAATTCATTCATTTATTGATGAATATAATCCTCTCTGAGAATGGGAATAGCACAGTTACTGGCAAATTGCAGTACTGTTCAGAAGATTAGATTAATATAAAAAATTAACGCCCCTGAGGTAGCAATTATCTTCAATCAAACTTGCATAAGAGAGGGTCTTCTACCGAAATATAATAATAATAATAATAATAATAATAATAATAATGGCTATAACAGTTGGTCTGCTGACGTGTAGGGAAGGCACCTCCTCTGAGAGACTTGTGGGGTGGCTGAAGAAAGTAATTTCTCCTTAAGACACTGGAATATTGAAGGATTACGCCCAATCAGAATGCCCCAAAGCAGCCTGGGGCATTTATCACTGAATAACCTCTCGGGGGGTTTTATGGCTTTAGGATACGAAGAATCCCTCTCTTAAGATCCTGATTGTGTCATGGAACAATCGTTTGTTAAGGGATCATATCAGACTATAACAATTACGCCACAAAGGCTGCCAAATTCTATGATTTGCCAGTTAACATAACTGAAGAAATTAAGGTGTGCTTTACAGAACAGAGATTAGCAATGAAGACAAGATTTCCTCTTGAGATTAAATTATAATTCACAATTAGTTGATTAATGAGAGGATGATATTGTGAATGAATCCATTAATGCTGACATAGCAGAATAGCTTGAACTTCACTTGTCAGACTTGCTTTAAAGGTGTCTGGTTCCAATTCCAGTTTCATCAGAATAGATGCTCACCTGAACGTCAGTTGGGCAAGCCAACCCTTTACTGTGGTGCCCAACCACAGCAGTGGCCTCTCCAGTAAACAGCTTAAACTCACGGTCCCTGGCTGGGATCGATCTGCTGCCTTACGAATGCTAGGCAAACGCGTTACTACTGTACTAGCCAAGAGGCTATTACTATATAGCTGTAAGGATCCACCCTAGCTACCCGTTGAGATACTACCGTTAGAGAGTTATAGGGTCTTTTGACTGGCCAGACATTACTTTATTGGATCGTTTTCTCTGGTTACGGTTCATTTTCCCATTGCCTACACATACACAGAGCGAATAGCCTGGCCTAGTCTTCACTTTATATAGGAGATATTCATTTTAATGTTGTTACCCTTAAGAATTTTATTTTTCCTTGGTTCCTTTCCTCACTGGGCTATTTTCCCTGTTGGAGCCTCTGTGCTTATAACATCCTGCTTTTCCAACTAGGGTTGTAGCTTAGCAAGTAATAATAATAATAATAATAATAATAATAATAGTCTCCTTGTCGGCAACCATGACCTCACGTCGGTGGATGAAGCCATGGATCACAACATGGACGATTTCCTGAATCTCAATAAATCAGTCATTGGTGGTCCGAGCATTCTCTTTGTTATTGAAATGTATGAGGGACCTCATTATCCGGATCCTTTTGTACGACATTACATTCGTCACCTGCTGTATTCTCATCCATTATTATCAGTAATCTTCATTATTAGGCATGTGCACGTCGTCAATATGAATCTTTATGCTAATAAACAAATAATTTAAGAAAGCATTGCATATCACTAAGCTATACTAGAATAATAGCAATTTACTATTATTTCTAATGCAACCATCAATCATTCAGTGTAAATCTATATATGGTCCTTATTGAAGGCCCATGTACAAAGTGAATATTCTAGTTATTTTTGTTTAATAAATGACTTTTCATAATGGAAAAATATACAAGAGAGCATTATATGTCACTACGCTTTGCTGACATAACAATTTAATAATATTTTCACTATGACCTTTTTTACCTATAGTCTGGGCAGTTTAGGTCATCAGAGACTAGCTTGGTTTTTTATAGTCCAGGAATCTCAGACCAAAAGGGATCAGCGTGGTTTCCAGTAGTCTGGGCACAAATCATGTGTAGGATATTGACCTCATGAACGAAAGAACTACACCTATTTCTTCAAATAGCACACTAATTTCAATCATATCAGCATAAAATACAATCATAGAGCTAAACTGTGCTAAGTTTCCATAGACATATCACTATTATAATTGGGTTTAAAAGTAAGTTATTTTCATGCTCTCTGAGAATTTGTTTCTCATAGTACTATGCCATAGAATTCAAAGTAATTAATCATCTGTATTTGTCATACAATCTGATCTCGAGATTAAAAACAAAATTGTTGTTTACAAAACATGCCAAAGCAAAAATATAGCTACAGAATAAAAACTCCAATGCCTGATGGTTACTAGATTCTTATGGAGAGGCAAACCTTTAGTTTGGCCAATTCCATTAGTTCATCAGAATATTTACGAGAAGGCATAGCACTTGAAATTATGATTTGTATATGATACAGAACCAGTGGTGTGATAAACCTTTGGTGTCTCATGGAAGAAAAGATCACCCCAGTCCAGTACAGAACATTAAATGATCGACAAGAGAAGCATATTGAATTATTACTACGTTTTACCCTTTAAGAAATCCAACCATAGCATGACATAAATTGACCCAGGAATCATTTTAATTTAGAATGATGTGTAACAAGAATTAAAAGATAGTATCGTGGAGGTAAAATCAAGTTGGTAGAATCATTTTAAACTATTTTAAGGAATATTAACATATCTCATCGTAGGGAATCATCTAAAACCTAAGTGACGTCATAGATTGGCCCTTTTACACGGCATTCTATATGTATATAGCTAGGGGCTAGACGCACCGTCAAAAAGCCCCTGTCCGGAGAGAAGCTCCGGGCAATCTAAAGAAGAAGTATATGTATATAGCATTTTGAAAGATTAAAGGGGTTGTGAAATGTCCTTGTGTCACATGTGGTTCAAGTGTAAAAAATCCGATGTACCATACAAGCCATTACACGTTGTTCATATGAACATTGTGATAGCAAGGCTTCTTGCCTTGCTATCAACGCAAGCTTAATATACCAATATCAGTAAAATTTCCAAAACAATATGGTTGGAAGAGGGATATAGGTGCAATCAGTATTATTATTATTATTATTATTATTATTATTATTATCATCACCTGGTAAACTAAAACCCTACTTGGAGAAACAGGATGCCATAAGCCCTACAAGGACTCCAACATGGAAAATATCCCAGTGAGGAAAGGAAATAAGGAAACAAATAGAATAGTGCGCCTGAATGTACCCTCAAGCAAGAGAACTCTAACCCAAGACAGTGGAAGACCATGGCACAGATGCTATAGCACTACCCAAAACTAGAGAATAATGGATTGATTTTGGAGTGTCCTTCTCCTAGATAGAGCTGCATACCTTAGTTAAAGTCTCTTCTACCCTTACCAAGATAAAAGTACCCAGTGAACAATTACAGTGCAGTAGTTAACCCCATGTCAAGTTACACAGAGTGGTTTCATTTTCCTTGTCCCATTTCGTTTGAGTATTTCATGCTTCTGGGAGTTCTACACACACACACACACACACATATGGGGCTCTGATACCGAGGAGCTGCATACCTTAGTTAAAGTCTCTTCTACCCTTACCAAGAGGTAAGTATATTTATATTGGTATCTTTTTCCCTTATCACATACATACGTACACATACGATTTTCATGCGTTCATGTAAGTACCGAGTTCAATGTATTGTATAAGTAACACAGCATCAAGAGTCATGTTCTCAGTGACCTACCAGATTAATATTAGCATTTCAAGATAGAATCTTCTTTACTTCTGCTCTGTTTTATAAAGATTAATATATCTCATAAACTTCATGATCACAATATCTTCAGATAAAATGGAGACTATCTTCATCGCTTACTAATCAGGACTACTTGAGAAAAACACCGTGCTTTGTCTAAGAAACTTGAGTGTTAAAATGCACAGTTATATACGTTGTATATTTAAGAAAATAAAGGAGTTTTCACACTTTTGTGCAAAAGCTATATTATTTTAATCATAAAGCGTATACAACTGGACGTTTTATACCCAATCATGATTAAATCGAGTTATCCTTCATTTAATCTTTTGTTCATTTTTAAGTTAATCGGTTTGACATTCTCCACTTAATGAAATCCTATCTTAATTTTGATATTCTATGATGATAATTTATAAACGGCAAATTTAACGATAAATATGGAGAGATAAAAGAGATGGTTTACATATTAAGTTTAGACTAGTGTTTGGACAACGAAAAGTCTTCCCTTTCTGGCATACAGTAGAAATCTTTGAGCAGGTGTGTTACAAATGTTTCGCGAGATGTTCACCTGCCCCAACGTCGAAATCAACATCTGCCTAAAGATTCTTTGTAAGAGAGAGAGAGAGAGAGAGAGAGAGAGAGAGAGAGAGAGAGAGAGAGAGAGAGAGAGAGAGAGAGAGAGAGAGAGAGATCACCAGGTACGAATTTCTTCCAATTTTTTTTTTTTTTTTTTTTTTTTTTTTTTTTTTGTGTATCCTAACTTTCACCTCTGTCCTGTCCAAGGTCTTTCACGAGAGGCCAACCGTAATTTTTACGCCCCCCTCCATCCTCCCCTATTCTTCCTACCCTCCCCCCCTCCTCTCTCTCTCTCTCTCTCTCTCTCTCTCTCTCTCTCTCTCTCTCTCTCTCTCTCTCTCATTTTTTGTCTCTGTTTTTGTTTCGAAGCCATCCGAACCAAAACACATTCTTTAACTTCAAATTCTCTCGCGAGGTTATCCGTTAATACGCGACTTTTACCCCCCCCCCCTCTCTCTCTCTCTCTCTCTCTCTCTGTGTTTCTGTCATTTTTTTTCTACTTCGATCCCACACCTTCCTTTCACATTTGAGACTCACTTCTTCACCATCTTCTTTTACTGTTTGTCAGTGAGACAATGACAGCGGTGGGAGAATTTGGGTCACACAGGACAAGAAGAAAATCTTTCAAC
>NC_090763.1:48154326-48156826 GCF_036898095.1 Palaemon carinicauda
TGATAGAATTCTCTTAAGGTCTGTAACTCTAAGCAAGTGTTACAGTATCATTTTCAACAATGTGCTTTGTACAATCATCATCATCATCATCATCATCATCTCCTCCTACGCCTATTGACGCAAAGGGCCTCGGTTAGATTTCGCCAGTCGTCTCTATCTTGAGCTTTTAATTCAGTACTTCTCTAGTCATCATCTCCTAATTCGCGCTTCATAGTCCTCAGCCATTTGGACCCCAGCTGGACGTTTGATAAACTATATATATATATATATATATATATATAAATAAGCCAGACACCTGATCTTTATTATACATCAGGCAAGCAGGATTTCACGTCACCCCAAGATCACAAGATCTTTGCTGAGCAGAAACCAATGTATTTCATAAAGTCAGTGGACGGTATGAAACAGGATTCGTTCCGAAGGAGCCAAATCATCCCAAAATAATGACCGAGGTGCAAAGGTCAACCAAGGCTAAGTATGGATGAAATTGCACCGGACTCTTGATTCGACTTGCGAAAATACGTTTCAACTTGCGATTAGTAGCCTACTTAATATTTAAAGGCCGCTCATGAATGACGGAGTTAAGGAACAGTGGCCTATTGGAACCATCCCTGCCCGCTGAACTGCCAGATTGGGGTTCGAGTCCCGCTCAAGCTCGATAGTTTCTTGTAGTGTCTACAACCTTACCATCCTTGGGAGTTTAGGATAGGGGATTTAAGGGAACCTATAGCAATATAATGCCCCTTGAGACTGACTATATATAACTAAGATTATCATCCATCCTAGTACCAGGGAGGTCCAGGCAATGGCTGCTGATGACTCAGCAGGTAGATCTATAGGTTCCCCTAAATCCCCCCATCCTAAACTCCCAAGGATGGTAATTTTGTAGACACTACAAGAAACTATCAAGCTTGAGCGGGACTCGAACCCTAATCTGGCAGTTCACCGGGCAGGGATAGTTCCAATAGGCCACCACAACCATAACTGGATAATCATCTTTGACCTCTCATGACTTTGGTTGAGAGGTATCCTTCATAGTTCGTTGATTGCCTTTGTACCAACCGTGTGTCACACGATCGAATATAAATTATTTTGTATATATTATGCTTGTATCTGCGCTCTTCCCTCGCACTAAAAAGAATCAGAATAAACATGTCTACATTTTTCCTCTCTAACATTGTCTGTCTTGTGAACATGAAAATTCCTGTTACCTTGAGGTTTTGTATATAAAGGAGAGTGTTCTTTAATAAAGTTACTCAGTTGATTGCATCACGCCTTTGAGTCATAACCTTCTCTCGGCCGTCACACCTTTGAATAATCGTTAAATTAGGAGCTATGAATTCAAGCATATTCAATGTTTTAGGTAATTCCTTCAACCAAATCGAATTTGGTAACATTGACACTGTTTTATTTTGAGAAACAGAAGATAGACCTATTTGGATGACACTGATGCATCGCATGTATTCGCTGATGCTGGTTCATGATTTCGAAGGTTGAAAGATGACAGTCAGATAGAACAAGAGAATCAAGACTTAAAACTTGTCTATTAAAGTGTTATTTACCATTCACCTCCCTTTAAGGCATAACAATTAAGTTTTTAAAGAATTTTTGGGAACTTAAGTCTCTGTTCTGTGCCCGTTTCATTTAGCGGCAAACATCCAAGTTTCAAGTTAATTGAAACCTTATAAACTTAGAAGTAAGAATATGTATCAATCCTGAAGCCTTAGGAAAATGAGTAGTTGGGGTGGCCTGATGGAAACGTCCCTGCCTGGAGATCGCCGGATGTGGGTTCGATTCCCGCTCAAGCTCGATAGTTTCTTGTAGTGTCTGCAACCTCACCATCCTTGTGAGCTAAGGATAGCGGGTTTCGGGGAGAATAGGTGTACCTGCTGAGTCATTACCAGTCACTGTCTGGTCCTCACTGGTCCTAGCTTGGGTGGAGAAGGGGCGTGGGCGCTGATCATACGGATATATGGTCATTGGTCAGTCTCTAGGGCATTGTACTGATAGGTCCTTTTCAGTGTTCCTTGCTTCGGCCACTCATAAGTGACCTTTAAACCTTTACATGTGCGGCTCGCCCTCGTAGTTAGATCGAGACTTCAAAACGATCATGGCATCAATGGTGGTTGTAGCGTCTAATAACAAAAGAACAATGCTATAAACTGAAAAGATAATCTACTGGCAAAGGGGATGTCAAAATCTGTCTTAGTATTTTGATACGTCGGATTAATGATTTATAGGTACAATGAATTACTGCCTGTAAGATCTTCAAATATGGAATTTATGAATAGCAGAAATCTATGGACGATAGACTGGTGAACGCCAGACTGGGGTTCGAGTTTCTTTGGTCACTGCAACCTCACCATCCTTGTGAGCTAATGATGGGGGCGTTTGGGGGAGCATATATGTCTTCTGATTAGTCATCAGCAGCCATTGCTTAGCCCTCCTTGGTCCTAGCTTGGGTGGAGAGGGTGCTTGGGCACTGATCATATGTATATAT
>NC_090763.1:48164326-48165647 GCF_036898095.1 Palaemon carinicauda
GTCTACCTTTTCTTCTACGCTGCAAAAAAAAGCCGTTTAAGTAACAAGCTATTTTCAATTCACACTGTCATACCTTCATTGGAAATATGTCTTGTAACACTGTTCTAGATTTTAAAGGCTGCCAACGCAAGAGCCCGTGGTCTGTCTAGATGCAGGTGATGTGCCAGATTATGATTCAGCAGTAGTGCAAGTACTAAATGAAAAAAAACTATAATAGTTTTGTTTGGCTTTCCTTCCTTGATCCAAAATTATGTGCATACAAGTAAGTTGGATCTCTACCTGACAATCAATGCAGATCTTTCTTGATACCTCCCTTTACAGTATGGTTATAGCTAAGGTAACCAAAGTAGAGTCCTTTGTTCTTCAGTAGGTCTATTTTATCTTATATGGTCTTCTTTGTAAAATCAGAACAGTGGTCCAGTTTAAGAGATCTTCCGTATATGGGACAATTCCTTTTAGTCTGATTTTTACGGCCGTTGGTGAATGTTCTGGTTTACTATGACCATCTGACTGAATGGTTGTTGCAAAGAAACTGGTATTCTACTTCTTTGAGGATTGAAAAAGGCTTGACTCCTTTTGCTTTGTGGTTGTCAGATATCATCGTTTGTTTGATGAAAGCAGGACCTTTTGATGGCTCAGCTACATTCTTTACAAACTTCACTAAATCTTAAAATATTACATTGCCCTTCTTTAGTTCAGACGAATATAGCTTGTCAACCTATTTATTTTCATTGTAAGTAGGCAATTTACCAGCAATAGCCTTCATACTTGGAATATGATTGGGAAATCCATATATGAAAGATTTGCATGGCAACCTCACACTCCATCAAGAACCTTGACAACTCCTCTAATCTTTTGTCGAAGTTATTACTCATAATATCCGCACACTTGCTTTCTCAACATATGTTTTGCCATTCTTGTAACATCGTAGCATTGTTGTATCCTTCAAGTCCTTCCATGAGAGTAGAGGCTTTTACCAGACCTTCAGGACCCCCTTCAACATGCTGGTTCAAGTAATGAAGCCTGTCAGCATCGCTTGATACGTTGGGTGATATATTGGCATTGAAAACCATTATGTTGGATACGAAGTGCATGAAGGCATCTATTCTGTTGTTGTAGAGCGACAGTCGGTTACAGAATAGGTGTATCCATGCAATTATATGTTTTGTGGCAAAGCAAGTGTGACTGTGGGTTCCATAGATCGGGTACAATTTCCTGCAAGGAAGATTACCTCTTTGAGCAGTGGTTAATTCCAGAACTGGAGCAGATACGGCTCCAGATAGTCTTTTTAGATGGAGATGAGCCTCTAGCCGATTTCCAC
>NC_090763.1:48173647-48176147 GCF_036898095.1 Palaemon carinicauda
CTTGTATGTATTCTGGGGATCATTTCATTTTCCGTCAATATAATTTCAGCAGTTATTCCATTGTATCCAGGGGCTTTCCATCTCCTGACTTTTTTATTGATAGCTTCGACTTCAAACACACTGAACTCATTTATGGGCACATCAAGGTCTTCCTCAGCTTCAGGTACATCAATCAAATCATTCCCTTCATATCTCCTATTCCTGACCTCACTAAAGTGTTCCATCTAACGTTGCCTTTCTTCATTCTCTGTTTTCATAACAGATCCATCCCATTTTTTATGGTTATATGCTTCTTCTTCTTTGCCCAAGTCGAGATTTCGTTAATAATTCTATGAGCGATTCTTACAACATAACCACTCCCTGAAATGATAGCTTTGTCATCCTCTCCTGCTTTCCTGTCTAGAAATTCTCTCCAGTCATTCCTGGCTTTTCTTTGACCTCACTATCGATACTAGAATGCTTAGCATGCTCTACCTTGTAATTTTCATGACTTCCTCGAAAAATCTCAACAATCAATTTCTGTCTCTGTCTCCTTTTCATAGTATTCCAAATATCATTTTGATATCCATGGCTTTCTCCTTGTAACTGCATGTCCCAAAATTTCACTACTAACTGATTGATATATATTCTTAATATCACACCATTCTTCATTAATTGTCAGCTCTTCGTATCTTAAAGTCTCTAACACTGCAAATCGATTCCTACATTCAATTGCAAATGTTTCTCTGTGGATATCTTCCAGAAGCTTGGTTGTATCGAACCTAGGTAGTCTATCTACATTTCTGTTGGGTTCTTTCAGTTTTAATTTCAGTGTGGCAATGAGGAGCTGGGGGTCGCTACCAATATCTGAACCTCTATAGCTTCTTACGTTTCTGAGAGTCTTCCTTCTCTCTTTATTAATGGCAATGTGATCTATTTGTTTTTTGTATTAGCCACACGGTGAAGTCCATGTATATATGTAGATATCCTTGTGCTGGAAAAGAGTACCTCTAATAACAAGATTGTTTATTGAACAAAAGCTTATGAATTGCGCTCCATTTTCATTTGTTACTTCCCCAAGACCCTTAACACCCATCACATTTTCTATACCTTGATTATTCCTTCCATAATTAGCATTGAAGTCACCAATTACAATTTTCATCTCTCTCTCTTGGATCTCATCTATTACACTCTGTAGTTCTTCATAGTATTCGTCTTTCCTTTCTTCAGGGGAATCATTTGTTGGTGCATAGCAAACTATAATACTCACATTGCACATATCTTACACAAACATAACAGAATTAGACTCATGGAACTCCATTTCTGTGATAATTTTATAAGTTTAATATTACGGGAATATGTTAAGGTATACAAAGTAAGCAAAGTAAATGTTCCAAGTTGAAAATCGCATATATATATGATAACAGATACAACCCTGAAATAATTTTCTTCAACAGGGTCCTAGTTCTAACTATAAACTATCTACAACTTTTCTTTAATATTTTGTGGGCAGAGAAACTTATAACCAGAAAACTTAGAATTTAGTTTTGTGTCCAATTTTAGAATGAAATAAAATTTTCTTTGCCACGAACTCCAGGCCGCCTTCCACAATTTTGTTGAAATAGTTTGTAATGGACAGACAAACTAATATGATTGGAAATTTGTATGCCGCTCGGTTTTCCTTATAAAATGTAAATTTGCATTTACAATACTAAAAATTTAGTTGAGTTACCCTTGGTATCCCACAAATTCAGTAATATTTCAAAAATGTTATCTATAATTTTCTGAGATATTTTATTGACAATTGAACAGAGTGGAAAATTACTAATGTCATTGTCATAATTACAGAGTAAGGAAATCTACCTATAGATGCAAAATTAAAACTTCAGTGTGAAATCCTTCTGCTTTGTCCAGTAATAAAGTGAGAAGGGTCATTAAACTCGACATTTATTACTTTCAGTAAATAGTAGACGTACAAATGTACAAACAATTAAGGCAAACAATACCCCAAGGGAAGAAAAAACATTCGGTTTCACCCTTTTGCGGAGTAGCCTATCCACTGACAAAATATTCCAAAACTTGCTTGATCATGGTACGCACTTGAATGCCTAGATTCTCTTACGTTCTCTTGCGTTTAAGCAAAGACAATTAGACAAATATCAAATAAAGCCCTTGGAGCTTGATAATGACAAAGTATTTTAGTGTCTGACTTAAACTAGATAAACATTATACTCTACGGAAGCCTACGAAAGATTGCAGAATAATATTTTTGTCAACACGTTTTACATCCTATCCAGAAGATGCACATTCAGTCAAAGGGAAATAGAATTCATTTTTTATATTCATATTCTTATCTTCCACAATTTATTTCCAAAACTATAAGAATGAGGCATCTCATTGATTCTACGCCCACCTATGAAAAAAACGGTACACAGTGATACGGACAAGTGACCTCGAAGTAGCCAAAGAGAAAGACGCCGATTCCATAAGGCTGACTTTCCCTTATATCTGTAGGGACATA
>NC_090763.1:48181147-48183647 GCF_036898095.1 Palaemon carinicauda
GCAGAAACACAAAAAGGTATTTTTTCGTTTCCTGAAAGAGAGACAGTGAAAGACAGACACATTTCCCTGTATTATTATTATTATTATTATTATCATTATTATTATCAATTGATCAGCTACAACCCTAGTTGGAAAAGCAGGATGCTATAAGCCCAGGGGCTCCAACAGGGAAAATAGCCTAGAGAGGAAAGGAAACAAGGAGAAATAAAATATTTTAAGAACAGCAACATTAAACTAAATATCTCCTATATAAACTATGAATACTTTAACAAAAAAAGAGGAAGAGAAATACTGTAAGATAGAATAGTCGAGTGTACCCTTAAGCAAGAGAACTCTAACCCAAGACAGTGGAAGACCATGGTACAGAGGCTATGCCACTACCCATGATTAGAGAACCATGGTTTGATTTTGGAGTGTCCCTCTCCTAGAAGAGCTGCTTACCATAGATAAAGTGTCTCTTCTACCCTTACCAAGAGGAAAGTAGCCACTGAACAATTCCAGCGCAGTAGTTAACCCCTTAGGTGAAGAAGAATTGTTGAAGCAACCATTCTTATTTCTTAAATACCATTTATTATATCCAAACTTTATATATGTAAATATGAAACAAAAATTATGTAATTGGTAATAACGATAACAAAGCGATCGTTTATGTAAAAGAATAATGATAAATCAGATCAGTGAATGTAAAGAAAATGCGCAAATTTATAGGCTGGTAAAAATTTGAACCGTATCTTTCTCACGCTAAACATGACTCATCCGATTAGTTAACATAGTTCGTAATGTTTATAAACAAATATTTACTATCACATCACTCATTCAGATGATAATGAAAATAATGAATTACTATGTGATCCATCTCTCTCTCTCTCTCTCTCTCTCTCTCTCTCTCTCTCTCTCTCTCTCAAAATAAATTATCAGTATATACAAACTTTATACAATAAAAAATATATATATTTTATAATCCTGATATGCAGATGTCTGCAATAAATACAATCGTTCTCATGATAAAAAAAACCAGTCAGAATAGGATATTCATTTCCTAATTTTCTTTCCTCGCTGGGCTATTTTCCCTGTTGGAGCTTTTGAGATTATAGCATCCTGCTTTACCAACTAGGGTTGTGGCTGAGCTAGTAATAATAGTGTACTGCTTTCGTGATTTCTACTGACACCTTAAGAAGTCATACTCATGCATCAAATTCCGACCATAATTTGTTTTTGTTTTTTTTTTTAATTTGTCTGTTTTGATAATAATTGGTTACATGGAACATCCCATTAGACGTATGCACTTTCCGGTATCCTTTAATCCTTTCTATGTTCACGCACGAAAGGTTTAAAGTCCGCTCATGAATGGCAGAGGCAATAGACAGCGATAATGCCCTTGAGACTGACCATTGTATCCATATGATCAGCGTCCTATTCAGGACCAGGGAGGGCCAGGCAATGAGTGTAGATGACTCAGCATGTAGACCAATAGGCTTCCCAAAACCTTCATCCTTAGCTCACAAGGATCCTGAGGTTGCAGACACTAAAGAAACTATCGAGCTTGAGCGGAACTCGAACCCTAATCCGGTAGATTGACAAACAAGGACGTTTCCAAAAGTCCTACATAAACTGAAAAAACGAAGGAGGAAATTACTTAGCAAAGGATTCATCAGTATGATAGTCGAAAAATAATTTCCGAAGAGAGAGAGAGAGAGAGAGAGAGGAGAGAGGAGAGAGAGAGAGAGAGAGAGTGACGGTAGTTGGAGACATGTATGTTAGTATATATTTATATTACGTTATATTATAAAGGCAAACTGGATGTGCGTCAAATGGCTTAATAAACAAATCATCTTTAATACTTTGATACCTACAGTTATTAAACGCTGACGTGATGCGGAACACGAAATAATCCTGTTTGAATGTTTTTCCAATACCGGTCTTTGTAAAACCAGTAAATTCGTGGATTTGGAAAAAAAAAAAAAAGAGAAAACAGTGGATATAAAAGCTCTCCTACAATTAAAATCAATTGCCCCAAATAATATTTTGCTAATTCAATAGAACCTGCTGTACCAACTGAGTGTCACACGATCGTACATAATTCGTTTTGTATATATTATGCTTGTATCTTCGCTCTTCCCTCGCACTAAAAAGAACCAGAATAAACATGTCTGCGTTTCCCCTATGTAACATTGTTTGTCTTTCGAACATGAAATTTCCTGTTGCCTTGAGGTTTTGTATATAAAGGAGAGTGTTCTATAATAAACTAACTCAGTTGTTTTCATACTGCCTTTGAGTTCACAACCTTCTCTCTGCCCGTCACACTGCCATCAAAATTTGGTTTTATATTGTAAGAAATCTTTGCATAAAACAATAAGATTTGTTTGAAAACTGAGATGATTTTAGTAGCTTTATCATTCAAGGACTTAGACAACTTATTTCTAACTCATAATTTTCTTGTTTCGAAGACAACGATGCTATGAACTACTATGAATTAAACATACTTTTCATCAATTTCGTA
>NC_090763.1:48188647-48191147 GCF_036898095.1 Palaemon carinicauda
ATCAAGAATGGGTTGTGGTGGCTGGGTGGCAGCGTCCTTTCCTGGTGATTGCCAGAATGGGGTTCGAATCCCGCTCAAACTCGTTAGTGCCATTGGTCGCTGCAATTTCACCGTCCTTGTGAGCTAAGGAGGGTTTTGGGGGGAGCCTATAGGATTATCTGCTGAGTCATCAGCACCCATTGCCTGGCCCTCCTTGGACCTAGATTGAGTGGAGAGGGGGCTTGGGCGCAGATCATATGTATATATGGTCGGTCTCTAGGGCATTGTCCTCCTTGACAAGGCAATATCACTGTCCCTTGCCTCTGACATTCATTAATAATATATGATTTCCGAGACGACCTTTTAGTCTTCCTTATTCCAACCAACAAAGGACGAATAATGATCGCTACAGCTTATAAGCCACAAAGAAGTAAAGATAATCGCTATTATGAAAGTTAGAATAAGAAAATAGAATTATAATATTAGGAAATTATTAAAATAATAACATTTAAACTGTACAATTCTCTACGGTAATATTGTGCTAAATCATTACTGTAACATATTAATATTAAGAACTTTTGAAAAATTGTACTTTAATCAAAATGAAATTATGGCTGAACCACATTTTACATCACTTACCAACACTTAACTTTCTAAACTATTCCCTACAATGGTTATTCAGATAACTGCCCTCGTTTTTCTGTCATCCATCTTTCCTATCAGCTAAAAAAAAGGGGGAAAAAAGATTCCCACAAGAAATTTCGACTGAGGACTGGGAAAGAAATGCTCAGAGGGTTACATATGAGAATGATCTTTCTCTTGTCTGTTACGCAGTGTAATTACATAGCCCCCTTTTTTTCATAGTTACCGGGACGGGCTTGGCTACCCAAAAACAAGCTCTATCAAAAAAAAAAAAAAAAAAAAAAAAAAAAAAAAAAAAATTATTAACGAAGTTCGTGCCCTTAATGATGACAGACTCCAGAGGGAAATAATAAGGATAAGAATTACAATAGTAGAAAGAAAAAAAAAATATTAACGAACTGCGTGCCCTTAGTGGTGACAGACTCCAGAAGGAAATAATAAGGAAGAGAATTACACACGCAGAAAGTAAGAATGATCTTACGGTCTCCACACAGTTTTTAAGCAACGTAAAAACTTCATTCCATAAACATAACACAACATAAAAAAGCTTCGTTCCATAAATATGATGCACCATAAAAACTTCGTTCCATGAACATAACATAAAAACTTTGTTCCATAAATATGATACAACATAAAAATTTCTTTCCATAAACATAACACAACACAAAATCTTCATTCCATAAACATAACACAAAATAAAAAATTCATTTCATAAACATGACACAGCATGAAAATTTCATTCCATAAACATAGCACAGCACAAAAACTTATAAAGACAACACGTTAAATTGCGAACAAACAAACATGCGCTTTATACGCACTTGAAATATGCACGGTCTAGAACTCTAGAACGTACCAAGACCTTTCTGTAGATTTTGAGATCAGATAAACAAGAATACAGTTGTAATATTGACTGTATTAGCGGAATTGTTCCCCAGTCTGCACCGTCAACAATTTCATTATATCTGTTAATCTTACTAATACTTTCAGGGCGCTAGTCACTCGTTAAGATACTACCACTAAGAGAGTTATGGGGTCCTTTGACTGGCCAGACAGTACTATATTGGATTCTTCTCTCTGGTTACGGTTCATTTTCCCTTTGCCTACACATACGCTGAATACTCTGGCCAATTCTTTACAAATTCTCCTCTGTCCTCATATACCTGACAACACTGAGATTACCAAACAATTCTTCTTCACCCAAGGAGTTAAGTTCTGCACTGCAATTGTTCGGTTCATTTTCCTCTTGGTAAGGGTAGAAGAGACTCTTTAGCTATGGTAAGCAGCTCTTCTAGGAGAAGGACTCTCCAAAATCAAACCATTGTTCTCTAGTCTTGGGTAGTGCCATAGCCTTTGTACCATGGTTTTCCGCTGTCTTGGGTTAGAGTTCTCTTGCTTGAGGGTACACTCTGGCACACTATTCTATATAATTAATCTTCCTCTTGTTTTGTTAAAGTTTTTATAGTTTATATTGGAGATATTTATTTTAGTAATGTTACTCTTCTTAAAATATTTTATTTTTCACTTTTTTTCTTTCCTTACTGGGCTATTCTCCCTGTTGGAACCCCTGGGCTTATAGCATCCTGCTTTTCAAACTAGGGTTGTAGCTTAGCAAGTAATAATAATAATATATATATATATATATATATATATATATATATATATATATATATATATATATATATATAGATATATATATACATATATATATATATATATATATATATATATATATATATATATATATATATCCTTATCTCACAGCATTTTGGACTACATCAAACCAAAGTCAATCCAGGCTTTCATGAAAAAAAAAAAAAAAAACACACTAATGGAAAAAAAACCCTTGTTTAGCAGGTCAGTGACCCTGCCATTCCTT
>NC_090763.1:48193647-48204451 GCF_036898095.1 Palaemon carinicauda
AGTTCTATGTTGTTGATTGCAGTTGACACAATTTATTTCGCCGCTAAAGTTCTATGTTGTTGATTGCAGTTGACAATTTATTTCGCCGCTAAAGTTCTATGTTGTTGATTGCAGTTGACACAATTTATTTCGCTGCTAAAGTTCCATGTTGTTGATTGCAGTCTGTGTTTTCTGCACATTCCTTGTATGTATGGTCATATGATGAGTATTCATATCCTATTTTGAAGTGTTCAATATACTTTAGAACATTCCTTATACACATGTTCTTAAGAATAGCATTTATAACAAAATGACAATTTCACAACTAGATCTTGTTCAATTTGTTGACTTGGGATATATTGGTAGGCTGTGAAGAGGCCTCCCTCTGTGGTTCTCTTTACCATCTTAGGTGTTTCAAACTTTATATTCCTAATGTGGGAATCATTTTGGTATTTTTATCACGTCTTCCATTTTAGCCCAGTCATTTTCAATCTCAATAGTTTCTTTAAATTCTTCTCCGTATTCTGGCGTTGTTACATCCCCATCTTTTATTATTATTATTATTATTATTATTATTAATAGCTAAGCTACAACCCTAGTTGGAAAAGCAGGATGCTATAAGCCCAGAGGCTCCAATAGGGAAAAGAGCCCAGGGAGGAAAGGGAAAAAGGAAAATAGAATATTTTAAGAAGAGTAATAACATTAAAATAAATATCTCCTATGTAAACAATAAAAATTTTAACAAAACAAGAGGAAGAGAAATAAGAAAGAACTGTGTGCTACTATAGTTTTTGCACACTTAAAAAACAATCATTTTAATGGGAAATTCTCCTTAAAAATGTACTATTCTTAGCCGTATTGCATTAGATTACAGGCGACCTTAATTTTTACCCTTCATTATTATTATCTTTTACGGGTTGGTGACCGTAATATCACTCCTTTACGTCAATATATCCGTTTTTTAAGAAGGTAAATGCCTGGCAACATTTATCCAGGAGTTTTTTTTTTTTTAGGCAGATTTTCAACAGTGTAGCGTTATATTCGTGCCAATCACTCCATACTGTTCATTTAGAAAAACAGTCTTGTTCTCCGTCTATAAGACCTTGTCTGAATCATCATCGTCTACCTAATGAAGAATGCCGAGTTAGCGCTGGTTACTTCGTGGACTCATAGCGTTCACTTATCTCGAAGTTTTGTCCCAAAGAAGGGTGACATATAAACATAGCTATGAAAGAGTGGCAAGAATGAGGCTGATGACCTAGACTCCTAGAGTAAGGGATAAAGTTTAAAAAAAAAACACACTGGCCGCTATCCTTGAGCACTAGGCAGCCGTAAAATACGCCTTACCCTTATGAGTGTTGGAGGCATATATATATATATATATATATATATATATATATATATATATATATATATACATACATATATATATATATACTAGTGTACGCAACCAGTCAAAAATGACCGCTAAATGTTCAGATAGATATGCTCACACATGCACGCATACGTACACACTCCCAGATTCAACCCTTCCAACCCCTTTTCACCCGGGTAGGACTACTTCCTCTCTCCCTACATGAGGGACGGGGAAAAACCTAATTGTTTTACGTCTGGCAATGCGACTAAGAGTAACCAGAAAGAAATATATGTAAATATGTATATATTTATCTGTATAGCCATACACTTGCTCTTTATTATATAAGCTCGATAAATACCTAAGATGCATCCCAGACCATCCAAGACTGGAAGATGCAAAATACACCGGAAGATGCATTAGCAACTCTCTGGTGGATATACGAGGTGCCTCACACTGAGGGACCTGGGGGAACCCAAACAAAAAATAAGGCAATAAGGTAAGGTAAGGGGAGATAATAATACTACTGTATGTGGTACACGCGAAAGATTATACTGCGTGAGCCAGCAGGAAACTGATAAGGCAAGCAGTAGCCTACAGTTCTAACGGTTTCCTGTTTATTCCAATTATAAATCGCTTGTTTGCGACAACGGCGTCATAACTCAAAAATAGCTATTTTTCAGGAGAGCCATTTTAATCAATTAAAACACTATCATATTATTGTATGTCGTTAGGACATTTAGCGGGCTCTAGCGATCAATTTTTTAGCTACAATTATGACTCTTTTTGTCAAAAAAACTCAGCATTTGAAGATGAATATGTCTATATGGATAACTCAAAAATAAATTTTTTTGAGTTATGACGTTGTTGTCGCAAGCGAGCGAAATGTAAAATAAGATAGATAAAGCAGGACGCAAAATCATCTTTTGTCTGTTTTTCTGCATAATATTGAAAATCAACAACCAAATGCCATAAGCCTAGCAAATAAGCTAATAGGAAAAATAAAAATAATAAAAACAGTGCGACTAGTGATTGTAAACAAGTTCTTAAACGGAAGAACGTATGTACAAGCCATAGTCGATATTTATTTCATTCTTATTGGCGAGGTGGCTGTTAGGTAATAACAGAGAGGCGAGATAAACACAATTGAGTTTTTTGAACAAGACAACGATCTTATATACAGAGAGTTGGGAGCAAGAATGACGCAAATTTCTAACAGTACAATACATGAGATAGCAAGCTTAAAAATGTTTATATTATCAATGCAGGGAGAGCGAAAGATAAAAAAAAAAAAGCAGTCATTCCCTTTTACCCCCACCATAAGGTTAAATTTCGAGCACATTTTGCTAAATAATTTTTTAAAATTGCTCTAACAAGCTTAATTTTTGTCCTAGAAAGGTCAGGTTGGTCTCATTCTTTTGGAAAATGCCTGAAGTTTCTCGTAAAATTATCAAAAAAATGTAAAAATATGTAATTAACAGTGTTTTGCAAGAACGTACCGGTACGTCCTTTGGGGGTGAAAGGGTTAAGTGTACGAGAGTTTATGAAACAAGTGCGGTACGTTATCTCTATTTTCCATTTTCTTACACTTTCTTGTACTTAACATATTATTAAGTGAAAGCCACAATGAAAAATACCTAAGCACCCCGCTTCCTATCTCCACTGTTGTTGATCTGGACACGCAAGTGACACATACGACCACATACACGCCTACACACACACAAACGCACACACTGCATACACTCCCGGACACCTCGAGTCAGGGTTGCCAGGTTTCCTAAATGAGAAAAAGGCCAACTTTTAATCAACCGCAGTTTTAAAAGGCCATCCTATTAGTAGAAAAAGGCCAAAAGTGTAATATTTAAGGCCCACCTTTCATGATATTACTAAAGGCCAACCAATCTCAAAAAGGCCAAAATCAAGGTTTTTTTTGGCCTGAAAAAAGGCCAACCTAGCAACGCTGCCTCGAGTCTGCATAGCAACCCGTTAAACTTCTATGTGGCTAACTACTGCACCTTGACGAACCCTATACACAAAAATTCCGAGATCCCAGTCACCTCAGCCAGTTTTGGTATTTACGCATTGGACTGTTTTCTATACGTTGGAATTGTTTGCTTCGAATTTTGAATACTGCAATGAATAGTTTTTAAGAAGTTCCGTTCAATTACTGCTATTCATTAGTTGGTTATTCACAAACAAATCAAACCATTTTTCCACAATTCAAGTTTTTCGAGAACTATTTCAGTCTAGTGATGGGAATCAAACTATTAATTTCTCAATTAGTGCGTGGGAAGTTTTGATTTAAGATCGTCAACTGCTTTCACTAATCCTTTCCAATTGCGATATTTTAACTCTCGTTATAACTCCTATTGTAACAAATATTATCGTTCAATGGTTATTTTGTGAATTTGTCTAAATCTCATCCTAGGTACGCTTCAAATTGATCAATTATTTATACCTAAATATGTGAATATCTTTATGGTAGACTAGAGAGAGAGAGAGAGAGAGAGAGAGAGAGAGAGAGAGAGAGAGAGAGAGAGAGAGAGAGAGAGAGAGAGAGAGAGAGAGTATTTCGATCTAGAATGCGTTTGCATCTTATCATGAATTCGTTAAAATGTTTTTTTCCCCGGTGTCCGTTCGCCATTTGAAATAGATGTGTTTGCCCGGAAGAGCACACGCGAGCAAGAGAAAGAGAGAAAGAAGAAGATCGCAGTGGTTGAACCCTACCGGAGGTCGATGTTCGTCCGACGCAGAGGTCTATAGACCTTAGTACGAGGTACACCGTCAACACTAGTCACTACTTAGAGGCTTTGTTTATTCATATCTTGCTTCTCTCCATAGTTATTTACTAGGTTCTGTACAGTTGATGATTTATTTATAAAGGCATGCTTCGAATTTTTTACTCTTTCGTCTACTTCATTGAACGTATTCTCGATATTTATATACGCAATGTGGAAATCTTAGATCCATTGATATTTTTTCTATTGCTTGCCTATATTAAGTATCACTTATGATTAAATATCTATTTTCTTCTATGTATTAGAACAACTCTTTAATATATCTACTTATACTTAAACGTTAGTTATATGAGATTACTTTTAACGATTTGTGTATCATTCCATCAGTATTACTCTTTGTTGAAGTTTCGTCCTATACTTCTTTCATGTATCCTACTCCTGTTAAATATGGATATCGAATCTGCTATTCTGAATGTTTGTCCTTGTGGATGTGTTAATATCCTACATGTTATGATAAACATTCACTTTGCCTACTAGAAACGTTCCTGCCTGTTGATCGCCAGATTGGGGATCCAGTCCCGCTCAAACTCGTTAGTTCCTTTAATGTCTGCAACCTCACCATCCTTGTGAACTAAGGTGGAGTGTTTTGGGGAGCCTATAAGCCAACCTGCTGAGTCATCTGCAGCTATTACCTGGCCATCCTTGGTCCTAGCTTGGGCGCTGATCATATGTATATATGGTCAGTCTCTAGGGCATTGTCTTGCTTGCTAGGACAATGTCAGTGTCCCTTGCCTCTGCCATTCATGATTGGCCTTTATAACCTTTAAACTCCTGTAATTCTAGTTGCCGTAAGATACAAAGGTTTTTTACTTTGAGATCGAACATCTACACAGCACACACACACACACACACCCCCACACACTGATATGTACAGTATGTATAAGACTATGTTTTCTAGTTGATTTTTTTTTTTTTACAGGTACCTAAAGAGTATTTCAGCCCTTTGTTATTTAACAATATAATTTAGGTTGCCAGCTTTCTCACCTTCAAAACTTTGACCACATCACCACAGTCACCTAACTTTTGGGCATTTGATTCAACATTTTGGGTCAATATAGGCTTGGTAAGTTGAGAAATTTGATCTCCTATCACCATCGCCCTTTTACAAAAGAACAATACCTCCTGCCCATTCATTTGGAGTTTTTTCACCACCTCCAGACTTACATTATTCACCTGGTTTGGTACTTGCGTAATCACCAGCACACTTCTGCGCACATTTCGTAATCTTGTCAACCCCTGTTACTTTTCCATTCTTGAAGCATTCTTGAATGTACATTGACCTCTTCCAAACTTCCATTCTTTTGATCTCTCTCCATCTCTCTATAATCTAATCCCTAAATTATTATTGAAAGAAGGAGTTTTACCAGCCCAATGAGTCAAGCTTGACTCTCACATGGCTGGCCCGAAAAAAAAAATCGAGATATAAAGAATTATAAGATTATCAAAATTCAATTGATAAGGAAAAAAAAATAAATAAATGAAAATTATTTTTATATATATGTATATACAGTATATACTTATAATCTTTAAATATTCTAAATATGGGTGAATAGATGGATGAATATATATATATATATATATATATATATATATATATATATATATATATATATATATATATACATGAATTCAACCTCTCTCGATGTAGGCCTACTCACATTATTGACACATGATGAATTAAGTCTTAATTTTGTATTACTCTTTCATTTGTACTTGAGATGACATTAGCTTCTTTTCTTCTTCTTCTTCTTCTTTCACCTTGTAGCTTTCTTGGTTTTCTTTGTATTTAATCTCGAATTCTTTATTCTTCGGCTGGGATCTCTGGTCCTCATTGCATGCATAAGCTTATTCGTGTTCAGTGCTTATGATTATATTAATCAAAATGACCAGCGACATTTATCTTTCTCTCGCTGTGTGGCATGGCAACTTTTGGTCTTTGCTATTTTCTACATTCCCATCTGTATAAAAGTATTCAAACGATTAAATTTTTCGAAATAATTACCTATAAAATAAGTAAAAAAATCCCATAATTCATAAAAAGTAATTGACATTTAAAAGTTTAAATGTCACTCATGAATGGCAGAGGTTAAGGACAGTGACATTACCCTATCACGGAGGACAATGCCCTAGAGACTTACCATGTTATACATGATCAGTGCCCAAGCATCTCTCCACCCAAGCTAGAACCAAGGAGACCCAGGCAATGGCTGCTGATGACTCACCAGATAGACCTATAAGCTTCCCCAAACCCCTATCCTTAGCTCACAAGGATGGTAAGGATGCAGCGAACAAAGAAACTAACGAATTTGAGCGGGACTCAAACCCCAGTGTGGCATTCACCAGTCAGGGACTTAACCACATCTATGAATGCTATATTCCATTCATTAAAATAGCCTGTATTAACCCTTTTACCCCCAGGCTATTTGGAAATTTCCAACCCTTAATCCCAAGGGGGTTATTTTTTTCCCAGCACATTTTGCAGTATATATTTTTTCAAATTGCTCTAACAGCCTTAATTTGTATCATAGAGAGGTCAGGTTGGTCTCATTCACTTGGAAAATGCCTGAATTTTCTCAGAAAATTATCAAAAATATGCAAGGACGTACCTGTACGTCCATGGGGGTAAAGGGATGGCTTTTGTGAAACGTACCAGTACGTCCTTTGGGGGTAAAAGGGTTAATATTCACAGTCAGAGATAAGCAATCAGGAACTGGCATATATAGAAATGTTCCTCAAATTACCCTTTATAGATCCAGCTGTTTTGATCAGCTACATATTATATCCATTTCGTGTATTTGCATGTTTAATGAGATAGGCGAATTATCCTTTTAACTTCTATATTGAAAAATAACCCAAAGTATACTTTAACATCAAAAGGTCAATATACTCTCTAAACTCTTTCCGTTTTGGGAATTATCATTATTATTATTACTAGCCAAGCTACAACCCTAGTTGGAAAAGCAAGATGCTATTAGCCCAAGGGCTCCAACAGGGAAAAATAGCCCAGTGATGAAAGGAAATAAGGAAATAAATAAATGATGAGAATAAATTAACAACATATTCTAAAAACAGTAACAGCCTCAAAACAGATATGTCCTCTATAAACTATTAGCAGCGTCAAAAACAGATATGTCATATATGAACAATAAAAAGACTCATGTCAGCCTGGTCAACATAAAAACATTTGCTCCAACTTTGAACTTTTGAAGCTCCACCGATTCAACTACCCGATTAGGAAGATCATTCCATAACTTGGTAACAGCTGGAATAAAACTTCTAGAATACTGTGTAGTATTGATCCTCATGATGGAAAAGGCCTGGCTATTAGAATTAACTGCCTGCCTAGTATTAACTGGTTACATCCATCATGTGACGATAAATTTTAAATAATCGCTGAAGAAGAGACTCTTTAGCTATGGTAAACAAGCTGTTCTAAGAGAAGAACACTCCAAAATCAAACCATTGTTCTCTAGTCTTGGATAGTGCCATAACCTCTGTACCATGGCCTTCTACTGTCTTGGGATAGAGTTCTCTTGCTTGAGGGTAAACTCAGCCTCACTATTTTATATTATTTCTCTTACTCTTGAGTTTTTTTTTAGCTTTAATAGTTTACATATGAAAAATTTAGTTTAATGTTGATACTGTTCCCTAAAATATTTCATTACAATTGTTCATTACTTCTTTTGTAGTTTATATATTCCCTTTCTTTACTGGGCTATTTTCCCTTGTTGGAGCCCTTATGACTTATAGCATCCTGTCTTTTTCCTACTAGAGCAGTAATAATAATAATAATAATAATAATAATTATTATTATTATTATTATTATCATTATAATAATAATAATAATAATAATATTAACAACAACAACAACAACAACAACAACAACGATAATAATAATAATAATAATAATAATAATAATAATAATAATAATAATAATAATGAAAAGGAAAAAAGGTGAAATGAACGATGTCCCACAAAATATCAGTAAATTTTAAATTTACATCATGTATTTTACACGCGTATTTAACCATGCATTTCACCGCATGCTATACAGGTTAAAAAAAATTTTTTTAAATCAATCTGCTGGTGGAAATTGATAAGCAACATTAATCGAGCACGTGATATGTCGCATTCCCCTGACATGGTAAAACAGAGTTGTGGTTTATTTTAGTTTATTGGAGTAAGAAGAGCTTCAATCGTACAGAAGGAAGGATATCTAGATCGGGCACTTGGTAGAGCGCATACCTTTGCCAACGTCAAATCACAAAATGGGCAATTGAATTATGCACAATTTGGTACTAGTTTTATGGAATTCGGATAAAAATTAACCGCGATATAGCAAAAAGACGTTTTTAGATTTTTTTGTTACCTTGACCTTAACCTTTGACCCTATCACTCCCAAAATTTAATCACAAAATGGGCAATTGAATTATGCACATTTTGGCCTAAGTTTCATGAAATTCGATAAGAATTAACCACGATATAGCAAAAAGACGTTTTTGACCTTTTTGTTACCTTGACCTTAACCTTAACCTTTGACCCAATCACTCCCAAAATCTAATCAAACTATCTTTGGATCATGATAAATCATCCCACCAAATTTCATGATATTTGGTCAAACAGTTTTTGAGGTATGCGAATCACAAACAAACAAACACACAAACATAAAAAATACACGCTTATCAAAATATAACCTACTGGCGAAGGTAAACAGTGAATCCTCTCGGTCAGAGAGATGGAATGTGCACCCAAATGTTCCAGGACATATTACAAGTAATGTGAAGAATTTAACGGACGTGGCAGAACGATGGTGGTAAAGGAAAAACTGTACATCAAAGAACAGTGTTGCCAATACTCCAAACTTTTTTTTTTTTTTTTTTTTTTTTTTTTTTTTTTTTTTGCAGCTGATAGGAAAGACGGATGAAAGAAGAATGAGAATAGTTAACTAACTAACCCTATTCGGGAATAGTTTGAAACGTTAAGCATTAGTAAGAGTAGTGTAAAGTGTGGATTACCCACAATTTTATTTGTATAAAGGTACATTTTTTTTTTTTTTTTGGTTTTATAGTTAATTTAAAACAATAATTGCTTATTTTTCTGTTACGTTTTGTTTTCTGGAATTCCAGATCTCATTACCACGGATTTAACATATGGGGTTTACTGCTACAAAATCAGTTTCAATTACAAAGGAAAGAAGTCACAGATTTACAAATTTCAAAATATATTCCATTTATATACATACATATATATATATATATATATATACATATATATGTATATACTATATATATATACTATATATATATATATATATATATATATATATATATTAATATATATATAGATAGATAGATAGATAGATGTGTGTTATGTTATATATGTATACGTGTATATACATACATTTTGAGATGTATATATATCAATATATGTGTATGTATTTGGGTATGTAAGTATACATAAATATATACATAAATGTGTGTATATATCTATATGCATATAAGCTACACATAATCTACCCACACGTACACACGCACACACACAAACACACACACACATATATATATATATATATATATATATATATATATATATATATATATATATATGTGTGTGTGTGTGTGTGTGTGTGTTGGGTGTGTGTGTGTTTGTGTGTGTGTATGTGTATGTGTTTGTGTGTGTTAAATAATGGTTAATATTCCTCCATATATTTATAGATATGAATCCTCATACGTATACGGCTATAATACAAAAATTCCCTCACATGACAAAAATCATCTACACTCCAGAATCAGAATACCAGAAAACTCCATTTCAACCAATCAATCAATCAATCAATCAATCAGAGAGCAGAGAATAAGTCACAAACAGACGCACAAACAAATCAGATGAATGTGAATAACCGGACACACCATCAACATTATATATCACAGATTCCAATAAAGCTTTATATGACTCCTTTTCTTAAACGAAATTTTGCTTAAAAGATATTTCTATTAAGATATTTTAGAGGGAAAAGATAGATAGATAGATAGATAGATAGATAGATAATTTCCGCTTAGTACAAAGATTGAAAATATATCACCTGGTAAATGAGACCAAAATCTCACATTATTCCTCATGAAGTAGAAATTATTCAATCACAATATTATGTAGGGAAAAAAGATACAAAACAATAGACGAATATGTCATTACTGTCATAAAACTTAAAAGAGAGAGAGAGAGAGAGAGACCCAAAACATCCATTGCTGCTGATTCTTTTCGGCGGTCTCCGTGACGTCACTTGCTATGGTGACCCCTGGTGGCAACGCCCTCCAGCTGGTCGGAAGAATTGCTCATATGTGGCAGTCTCCCTCCGTAGAGTTTTATCATTCTCTCTCTCTCTCTCTCTCTCTCTCTCTCTCTCTCTCTCTCTCTCTTAAATTTTATTATTTCTCTCTCTCTACTTTGGACTAAAGATTTATTCCTCTCTCTCTCTCTCTCTCTCTCTCCTCTCCTCTCTCTCTCTCTCTCTCTCTCTCTCCTAGAATTCTATTCTCTCTCTCTCTCTCTCTCTCTCTCTCTCTCTCTCTCTCTCTCTCTCTCTCTCCTAGAATTTTATTCTCTCTCTCTCTCTCTCTCTCTCTCTCTCTCTCTCTCTCTCTCTCTCTCACTCCTAGAATTTTATTCTCTCTCT
>NC_090763.1:48204951-48222451 GCF_036898095.1 Palaemon carinicauda
GTATTTGTATTAGAACAGTTTTCTAGATTTCTGTTTGTTCTATCTAAGGTACTAAAGAAAGATCATAGGATGTGAAATACAGTATATTAGTTTACAAACATTTAAATTTAATGAATATATCATCACTCATATAAAACACTGAACTGCAAATCATCTTTTTTCATTTATTTGTCCACAAAATAGGACATCATTCAAACTAGCAGGTATGTTCAAAAATTAATTAACGATTTTCTTTCATTTCTTTTCCAGAAAGTATTTGTTCATTCGCCATCATCATTTGGAAGAAATTTTTTGTAGGCCTTTCTAATGACTCCGCTATCCGGCCCCTCAGGTAAGTCCTTATCTATCTGTCAATTAGAATTTATCCAAACATCCTGGTTCCATTGGGGAGCACCTGCTCTCCGCCATTTGGTCTATCAGGAGGACCCAGATAGATCATCATTCATCTGAATGAAATTTTTGTCATAAATATTTTTTTTTCTTCTATGAACATGTATTTTGTTTATTCTTTCAGGTTTTTATCTTTTTCCATAATTTAGTTTTTCGAGATAAAAAGATGATTTTCCAACATTTATCTTTTTATTTGTACATAGATATATGCATAAATAGACAAAACAAAAAAACAAATATATGCATATATGACATATGCGTATATATAATGAATATACATACATGCACACACACAGACACACAGACATATATATATATATATATATATATATATATATATATATATATATATATATATATACATATATATATACAAATATATATATGTATATATATACAGTACATATATATATATATATATATATATATATATATATATATATATATATATATATATATATATATGTATATATATATATATATATATATATATATATATATATATATATATATATATATATATATATATATGTGTGTGTGTGTGTGTGTGTGTGTGTGTGTGTACACAGTATAAATAAATACACATTTTGATATACAATATATAATGTATATATATATATATATATATATATATATATATATATATATATATATATATATATATATATATATATATATATTGCTTTACAAACGTCGGAAGGGATGGTTGGTTTATTTGGATCCGGAAATACGTCTACGGGTATTACTAAAGATTATCCTCAGAGTGGTCCCGCTGCCGAATCATTGAGGGTTGCGTATGGGGCTGTTCTATTATTATTATTATTATTATTATTATTATTATTATTATTATTATTATTATTATTTGCTAAGCTACAACCCTAGTTGGAAAAGCAGTATGCTATAAACCCAGGGGCCCCAACAGGGAAAAATAGTCCAGTGAGGAAAGGAAACAAGGAAAAATGAAATATTTTAAGAAGAGTAACAACATTAAGATTAATATTCCCTATATAAACTTTAACAAAACAAGAAGAAGAGAAACCATATAGAATAGCGGGCCAGAGTCCTAATAGAATCCATGGTGAATTCTTTTTTCCAATTTACTTTCTGATATTTAGCAGTGAGCTCTGCTTTGTGGGAGTGATGGAAACGCTTGGCCATGTCGTTAGCTTCTGGGTTGTACCGTTCATTTATTCCCTTATTTCTTTTCCTCATTGAGATTTTTTTGCCTGCTGGAGCCTTTGGGCTTATAGCATCTTGCTTTTCCAAATAAGGTTATAGCTTATATTTCAGTAATAATAATAATAATAATAATAATAATAATAATAATAATAATAATAATAATAATAATAATAATAATAATAATAGTAAGGCACGGTTCTAATTTTTCCTGAGGCTGTCAGGGAGGGAACTCCATAGGCCTGATGGAAAATCAGCCCACCTATCGCTGATAATGTTTTGGGGGAACTCTATGTCTGCTGACCCAATGGATTAGTACTTTTACCAGCTTTCTGCCACCTGCCGTTTGACAGGTGTTGACTCAGGCCATCTGGTATTCAGGTTGATGTGGGTAAAAAGGTATCTATATCCCTCGCAGGTGGTTTGGAGATCCCACAATGTGATGGGAATAAGAGAGAGTCGGTAATTGGTTGTCTTGAACTCCCCTATCCCAGATTCTGTGTGCCTTATGATCTTTGATGTCTAGCTGGAAAGACATTCACTAGCCCAATTCTTGATGTCTGTCTTCATTGCCTTGCAAATGTATTGCTATATTAGGATGTTGGTTGAGGAGAGGCCTGAAGGGCGTGATAAATTATGGGCGAGGTTGAAAGTTTTCCTCAAAACCGATGGAAGAGAGCGGTTGAAGAAATCAGATAGTATTCTCGCAGGTAATGGTTGTCTCTCCGTCATATATGACGAAATCCCTCAGACACAGTGCGGGACTTCCCTGTGGCAGCCCTCTAGGCCTATGTCGTCCTTCTAGTGTGTTGTTATCTGAGGGTATGAAATCCCAATTTACATGGCATTAATAGCGTTTCTGTAAAGGGCATCTGTGACATTGTTGCAATAGTCCTTCAGATACCTGATGGTGCATGATACTCGCCCATCACCGATAATTGCCGCTGTTGGCACCCTGACCAGCAATCTGGCTCTTTTGTGAAGGCGTGTATAAAGGGCTGATGGTTCATATGCACTGCGAATTGTCCTCCCATGAACATGTGCTTGAAATGCCAAATGCTCACGGTGTATTGCAAGTAGTTCTCTGTTGGAGGTTGAGTGTTTTTATTCTGCTGGAGATTATTTTTTGCTGAAAAAGGCTGGTGGTAGGCAACAGTCATCTGTAATCTGTTCGAGTACTAACCCCATTGCTGAGCTACTTGCATCCCTCAGTGTAAGGAACCTATCTCTGAAGAGCTAAGTGCTTTTTTTTTGGTTTCTTGAAATACCGTTTGTTGCTAATTAAATCAGCATATTCTATTTTTCCTTTTATGTCTTCGTATAGGTGAGACATCATTCTCCTCTGGTTGGGTATAAAACAATGATAATAATAAATGATCATACAAACAAACTCTTGCTGTGTTTTATTGCTTCCTTGCCTTGGGAAATTGGCAACAGCTTGCTCAGGCGATGTGAATGCAACTAACTCTATTTCAACGGATCATGAGTTTATTGGGAGGGTTTCAACACCTTCTAGACTTATTCTATGACCAAGAAATTCTACCATACTTTTGTCCATTCACATGTATCTTTTCGGACAATAACGCGTTTTCTCAGAACTTTTCGACGTCTTGTTTTATGTCCTTTTGTGCTGAAAATCAGGATACTATCGATGTAAACGATTCAGCAGGATAACTCTCTGAGAATGTCGTTCATATTTCATTGGAAGGTGGTACATGTATTTTAAAAGCCAAAACACCTGTAATTAAAAAGCATATGACCTGAAGGGAGTGATGATTGCTGTGTTTTCTACATCTACTTACTACCGGAACTTGATAATACCCTGATTTAGATCTATTTTTAAGAATACTGTTGCTCCTTTCAGTTACTTATGCCTGCGATGTGAAGTAGGTGGTACCTTTCTGTTACTGTTTGAATGGTAAATCACTGGTAGTCCCAGCAGGGCCGCCATGTACCATTTCCTTTATATAACATGTGGAAGGGAGATGTCAATGGACCGGAGGTTTCCTGTTAGATTCCTGGCTGTTTGATGTTCTGGAATAATTATTTTGCGTGGGCTAGTTTGTCTGCAGCAGGTTGTCTGAAATATGTGTACACTAGGTGTACCCAAGGTACTTTAAAGGACTTTGGGTGTACCCCTGTGACGATATGACATTTGATGTGATGTTTTGTAGGGTGCGAGAGGTCATGCTGGATGTCATCCATGAATACTTCTGGAAATTCCTGATGGAGGGAATAGATTTCTGTCTCAGGGGTAGGGCTCGTTGTTGACCTTGGAATGATGGGGGCTACAGGGGTGTCTTTTTAAATGAGCAGGTAGACCAATATGATCCCCAAAACCCTCATCCTTAGATCATAAGGATCCTGAGGTTGCAGACATTAAAGAAACTATCGAGCTTGAGCGGGACTTGAACCCTAATCTAGTAGATTGCCAAGCAAGAACGTTTCCAAAAGGCCTACATAAACTGAAAAAAACGAAGGAGGAAATTACTTAGCAAAGAATTCATCAATATGATGATAATAAAAAAAATTCCGGAGAGAGAGAGAGAGAGAGAGAGAGAGAGAGAGAGAGAGAGAGAGAGAGAGAGAGAGAGAGAGAGAGACAGGCAGAGAGAGAGAGAGAGAGAGACAGGCAGAGAGAGAGAGAGAGACAGACAGACAGACAGAGAGAGAGAGAGAGAGAGAGAGAGAGAGAGAGAGAGAGAGAGAGAGAGAGAGAGAGAGAGTGGGGGGGCGTGGCTGTAGGAGTGACGGGATTCATCAATATGAAAGTCGAAAAAAAAATCCGGAGAGAGAGAGAGAGAGAGAGAGAGAGAGAGAGAGAGAGAGAGAGAGAGAGAGAGAGAGAGAGAGAGAGAGAGTGACGTTAGTTGGATACATGTATGTTAGTATATATTTATATTACGTTATACTATAAAGGCAAACTGGATGTGCGTCAAATGGCTTAATAAACAAATCATCTATAATACTTTGATACCTACAGTTATTAAACGCTGTCGTGATGCGGAACACGAAATAATCCTGTTTGAATGTTTTTCCAATACCGGTCTTTGTAAAACCAGTAAATTCGTGGATTTGGAAAAAAAAGAGATAACAGTGGATATAAAAGCTCCCCTACAATTAAAATCAATTGCCCCGAATAATATTTTGCTAATTCAATAGAACCTGCCATCAAAATTTGGTTTTGTATTGTAGGAAATCTTAGCATAAAACAATGAGATTTGTTTGAAAACTGAGATAATTTTAGTAGCTTTATCCTTCAAGGACTTAGACAACTTATTTCTAAGGCATATAATTTTCTTGTTTCGAAGACAACGATGCTATGAACTACTATGAATTAAACATGCTTTTCACCAAATCCGTAATGATTTTGTAAGTAAAACATTTGTAATAATTTATAGATATATCAATTATTATATCAGAATGGTGTGATGCATCATGACTCTTCATCTCCAATAGATGTATTAATTCATTTACCGTACTCAAGGAGCTGCAACATCCGCAATCTAAAGTGGAGGAAAGTTAGATAACGAAGCCACCCGGTAATTCTCCTTTTCATATCCTACAGTTCGCTTCTGTCGGTCTCTTTTGGAGGGAGAGAGGGAGGGGGCGGCCCCACTCTTTGAGGGGTAGGACCTCAGAAAAACCACTGATGATAATATCATTACACGTAGTACTTTTAAAACCTTTATCCCAGATGGATCCGTGACATCCATCAGGCTTTCAAGATGGCGGGAGGAGGGTCGCCGTTTAGGAGGGAATTTTGCTACTCTTCTTTTTTTTTTTTTTTTTTTTTTTTTTTTTTTTTTTTTTTTTTTTTTTTTTTTTTTTTTTTTTTTTTTCACAAAAAAGGTATTTTGTTTGTTGAACTGAGCAGAGCCTTTATTTTTTATTTAAATAGTCAGTTTGTGATTAAAATATAAAACTTATTCAGTCCGTTATACACAAAACTGGCTGGTAAATTTGTCTTTTAATCACCAAAAGAGTTTGTATTAAAATGAAAACTTACCTCAATTTTTTCAGTAGCTCGTTAGTAAAATACTATATAATGACTACAACATATGGGCAGGAGAATGAATCACTGAAGAACCATTATCGTTCATTTTGATACCATTATGTGTCCCAAGAAACAAGCTGTAGCAAAGAAAACAGTAAAAGACGGAGAAGTTTCCTTCCCGCAATCCGTAAAGATCACGCTGGACACAATGTCGTGATAGCCTCACAAAAAAAAAAAAGAAAAAAGAAAAAAAAAAAAAAAAATCAGATGATTAATAATATTCATAAACTTTGCTTTTAAATAAATATTGTTCCATGATAAGTGAGAATTTGCAGCAAATTTTTTTATGTTGACCAGGCTGACATGAGTCTTTTTATTGTTTATATATGACATATCTGTGTTTGACGTTGTTAATAGTTTATATAGGACATATCTGCTTTGACGCCGTTACTGTTTTTAGAATGATATATTGTTAATTTATTCTCATCATTTATTTATTTCCTTATTTCCTTTCCTCGCTGGGCTATTTTTCCCTGTTGGAGCCCTTAGGCTTATAGCATCTTGTTTTTCCAACTAGGGTTGTAGCTTGGGTAATAATAATAATAATAATAATAATAATAATAATAATAATAATGTGGTTAATATATATACAAAAAAGAAAAAAGTTTGAATAATAATAATAATAATAATAATAATAATAATAATAATAATAATAATAATAATAATGATAATAATGTGGTTAATATTTATACAAAAAGAAAAAAAAACTGTTTGAATAATAATAATAATAATAATAATAATAATAATAATATGATTTATATACAGTATATACAAAAAAAAAAAAAACTTTGATAATGAGTGAAGATTTGCAGCACTATCGTGGATGTTCCATACCATAGTTAGTTAGCTGTCTACATTCTTCTTCCACCCATCTTTGTTATCAGCTTTAGAGTTCTCTTGCTTGAGGGTACACTCGAGCATGTTATTCTATCTAATTTCTCTCCCTCTTGTTTTATTAAAGTTTTTTATGGTTTATATACGAGATATTTTAATGTTGTTACTCTTCGTAAAATATTATAGTTTTCCTTGTTTCCTTTCCTCACTGGGTTATTTTCCTTGTTGGTTCCCCTGGGCTTGAAGCATCCTGCTTTTCCAACTAGGGTTGTAGCTTAGCAAATAATAATAATAATAATAATAATAATAATAATAATAATAATAATAATAATAAACTGCCCTATTCCGGCTTACTTTTACCGTCAATTATTTAAAAATTAAATTACTGAAACTTACTGCAGACTTTTTTTGCCGTTACAAAAAAAAAAAAAAACCTAATATAAAGACGATTGACAAAAAAAAAAAAAAAAAAAAACAGAATGATTATTTGATAAAATGTTGAAACAACATTTTGAAGGCCATTAGCTAGGCTGCTTCCATTTACATATCATTATCAAACAAATCAATATGAGCTTAATTATGATTCGTTCATGACACAGAATTCGCATATATATGCAAAATTATATAAGCATGCATGTATGTTAATCAGGATATATATATATATATATATATATATATATATATATATATATATATATATATATATATATATATATATATATGTATATATATATATATATATATATATATATATATATATATATTCATATATATATACTGTATATATATTCATATATATATATATATATATATATATATATATATATATATATATATATATATATATATATATATGTATAGATATATATATATATATATATATATATATATATATATATATATATATATATATATATATTCATATATATATACTGTATATATATATTCTTATATATATATATATATATATATATATATATATATTTATATATGTATAAATATATATATATATATATATATATATATATATATATATATATATATATATATATATATATATATTCTCTCTCTCTCTATTTTATATATATATATATTATATATATATATATATAGATATATATATATATATATATATATATATATATATATATTGAATATATATATATAATATATATATATATATATATATAGAGAGAGAGAGAGAGAGAGAGAGAGAGAGAGAGAGAGAGAGAGAGAGAGAGAGAGAGAGAGAGAGAGAGAGAGAGGAGAGAGAGAGAGAGAGAGAGAGAGAGAAGCCATACTGGCTTTCTAAGGAAGTAAAATGAAAATCTGAAACCAGTACTAATTCGAACAAAAGACTGAACTCTCTCTCTCTCTCTCTCTCTCTCTCTCTCCTCTCTCTCTCTCTCTCTCTCTCTCTCTCTCTCTCTCTTCCCGCGACCTTAAGCATCTCAGAACTCATCTCTCATCTCGCACTAAGAGAGACGCTGACTCACTTTTATTCATGCAGCACAAAGAGTGATCACACACTGTTTACGGTTCGTCGGTTATAATGATTTCCTTCTGGCTATCAAACACAACGGGGGGTATCTTCCAAGACTCGTTCTGAAAATGCACTGAAATATGCCTCGAGAGTGTTCTGGCTGGCGTGGAAATGTTAACAGGAAGAGGTATGGTAAGAGGCCTGGTTTTGTGGTCGGGAGAAGGTTAGAGAGAGAGAGAATCAGGGATGTTGCATATTCAGAAGGTTAAAATATATTATTGATTATTTATATATTCATTCTTGAAAATTCTCGTGTTTTTATATACAAATTATTTTCGGCTTCAAACTTGAAATTATGATAACCACATGTATAGCAAGAGGAGCACTCAGTAGGGTACAGACCTCCGCCGCGGCAGCTTATTTCTCGACCTTTTACTTGACCTTGCCATTCATGAGCGACCTTTAAAACTTTAAACATTAATAATATATGATTTCTGAGACGACATTTTAGTCTTCCTTATTCAAACCAACAAAAGAGCTTACAAACCACAAAGAAGTAAAGATAATAGCTAACATCAAAGTTAGAAAAAGAAAATAGAATTATAAAATCAGGAAATTATAAAAAAAAAATAAACTGTACAATTCTCTATGTTAATATATTACTAAATTATTATTGTAATATATCAATATTAAGAACTTTTGAAAAATTGTACTTTAATCAAAATGAAATTATGGTTGAACCACATTTTACATCACTTACCAACACTTAAGTTTCTAAACTATTCCCTACAATGGTTATTCAGATAACTGCCCACGTTTTTCTGTCATCCATCTTCCATATCAGCTAAAAAAAAAAGGGGGGAAAAAAAGATTCCCACAAGAAATTTCGACTGAGGACTGGGAAAGAAATGTTCAGAGGGTTACATATGAGAATGATCTTTCCCTTGTCTGTTTCAGTGTAATTACCCAGCCCCTTTTTTCCATAGTTACGGAGACGGGCTTGGTTCCTCAAAAACAAGCTCTATCAAAAAAAAAAAAAAAAAAAAAAAAAAAAAAAAAAAAAAAAAAAAAAAAAAAAAACAGGAAAAATGGAAAAAAAGAAAAAAAATATTAACGAAACGCGTGCCCTTAATGATGACGGACTCCAGAGGGAAGTAATAAGGAAGAGAATTACACATACAGAAAGTAAGAATGATCTTACTGCCTCCACACTGTTTTTAAGTAACGTAAAAACTTCTTTCTACAAGCATAATATAACATAAAAAACTTCGTTCCATATTTATGATACATAATAAATTCATATACCCTTATCTCACAGCATTCTGGACTACATCAAACCAAAGTTAATCCAGACTTTCATGAAAAAAAAAACACACTAATGGAAAAAAAAAACCCCTTGTTTAGCAGGTCAGCGACCCTGCCATTCCTTTATCCCAGTGCAACGACTTAACCACCTCCAGATTCACGCCACCATGACATGACCCGATAGCAAGAAAACAACATGTTGACCGGCCGTGTGAACTTTGACCCCATGTTAATCAAAAGCCCTTTGACTAAAGCAGCAGTGGTAGCCGGAGTTGCTGGTACGGGAGGAAGGGGGGGGGGGGGGTGTGGGGGTGGGGGGCCCGTTGGGGGGGGGGAAGGACCCGATGGTAGTAATCAAATTGTATAGCTGGTAGAAGAGAACGTAAGATAATTAAATTGGTTTTAGCAAAGCAAGCAATCAGAAGATAAACTCTCTCTCTCTCTCTCTCTCTCTCTCTCTCTCTCTCTCTCTCTCTCTCTCTCTCTCTCTCTCTCTGTATGGGATGGACCTTTTAGTGTGATTAGTAAATTTATTGCGTTACGTACAAATAGATATTTGGACCAGGGATAGGGCAGTTGCGCTGTGAAATAGGTACCTGGTAGTTAGACAACGGTAGTTGTGATGACAATCAGAATTTTAAAATAAATAAGATTAGCAATGATATGTCAAAATGAAAATGTAGGATAAGTGTTGATACAATTATACACTTGCACACACACACACACACACACACACATATATATATATATATATATATATATATATATATATATATATATATATATATATATATATATATATATATATATATTGTTTGTGTGTGAATTTATGTATATAAAATACATGAGGATGCTAACGTTGTGAAAGGATTTGCGTATCCCCATGATAAGCAGAGCTGTACTAGTAATTAGCCACCTATACTCGGTTGGTTTCTTGTGAGCGATCAGACAAAAGTCTCCCACCATCAGCAATCCCCAGTTGGCCAGCGTGGTGATGAAAACTGGCCAAACCCCATTCATGAATGAGGACATGTCTGAAGTCTTTGTGTTACAGTGGACTAGAAATGACTTTGTACCTTATTCATTGTTTCTTCAGAGAAATGCATTGTTGGTAAATTCTTATCTGCTAATATACTGTTCATTACTGAGGGGTAGAATCTTCCTTTTGATGCAACGGCAGTTTTATTGCTATATTTCTTATTGTTGCAATTCTTGTGTTTTTATTGCATATTGTTGAGAAGGCTATTTCCATTTGTTTGACAATTCCTCGGATTGGTAGCTGTTACTTTAGTCGATGTTACTTTGATAGCTGTTTCTTTAGTCGATGGTACTTTTGTAGCTGTTACTTTAGTCGTTGTTACTTTAGTGGCTGTTGCTTTAGTCGATATTACTTTGGTAGCTGTTACATTAGTCGATGTTACTTTGGTAGCTGTTACTTTGGTCGATGTTACTTTGGTAGCTGTACTTGGGTCGATGTTACTTTGGTAGTTGTACTTAGGTCGATGTTACTTCAGTAGCTGTTACTTTGGTCAATGTTACTTTGGTAGTTGTACTTACTATAGGTCGATGTTACTTTGGTAGCTGTGCTTTGATCGATATTACTTTGGTAGCTGTTACTTTAGTCGATGTTACTTTAGTAGCTGTTGCTTTATTCGATGTTACTTTGGTAGCTGTTACTTTGGTCGATGTTACATTGGTAGCTGTTACTTTAGTCGATGTTACTTTGGTAGCTGTTACTTTGGTCGATATTACCTTGGTAGGTGTTACTTTAGTCGATGTTACATTGGTAGCTGTTGCTTTAGTCGATGTTACTTTGGTAGCTGTTGCTATAGTCCATGTTACTTTGGAAACTGCTACTTTAGTCGATGTTACATTGATATCTGCTACTTTGGTCGATGTTACTTTGGTAGCTGTTGCTATAGTCGATGTTACTTTGGTAACTGTTACTTTAGTCGATGTTACATTGGTAGCTGTTACTTTGGTCGATGTTAATTTGGTAGCTGTTGCTATAGTCGATGTTACTTTGGTAACTGTTACTTTAGTCGATGTTACATTGGTAGCTGTTACTTTAGTCGATGTTACTTTGGTAGCTGTTACTTTGGCGTAACTTATACCATTGTTTTTAGTGGATGTTGCATCTTTGTTCTCCATCATGTCATGTATTTTCTTTTTAATTAGATCTTTTCTCACTGACCATTTAGCGTTGGTTACTTCGTGAACTCATAGCGTTCACTTATCTCGAAGTTTTGTCACGAAGAAGGGTGACATGTAAACATAGCTATGAAAGAGTGGCAAGAATGAGGCCGATGACCTAGACTCCTAGAGTAAAGGATAGAGTTTTAAAAAAAACTACATTGGCCGCTATCCTTGAGCACTAGGCAGCCATAATATACGCCTTACCCTTATGAGTGTTAGAGGATATATATATTTATATATATATATATATATATATATATATATATATATATATATATATATATATATATATATATATATATATATGTATATATATATATATATATATATATATATATATATATATATATATATATATATATATATATATATATATATATATATATATATACACACACAAGTGTACGCGACCCGTCAAAAATTACCGCTAAATATTCAGATGGTTACGCTCACACATGCACGCATACCATCACACTCGTAGATTCAACCCTTCCAACCACCTCTTACCCAAGTATGACTACTTCCTCTCTCCCTGCATGAGGGACGGGGGGAAACCAAATAGTTCTACGTCTGACAATGCGGCTAAGAGCAACCAGAAAGAAATATATGTAAATATGTATATATTTATCTGTATAGCCATACACTTGCTCTTTATTATATAAGCTCGATAAATACCTTAGATGCATCCCAGACCATCCAAGACTGGAAGATGCAAAATACACCGGAAGATGCATTAGCAACTCTCTGGTGGATATACGAGGTGCCTCACACTGAGGGACCTGGGGGAACCCAAACAAAAAATAAGGCAATAAGGTAGGGTTAGGGGAGATAATAATACATCAGTATGTGGTACACACGAAAGATAATACTGCGTGAGCCAGCAAGAAACTGATAACGCAAGCAGTAGCCTCAACGGTTTCCTGTTTATCCCAATTATAAATGTAAAATAAAAGATAGATAAAGTGGGACATAAAATCTTCTTGTCTGTTTTTCTGCTTAATAGAAAGAATCAACAAGCAAATGCCATAAGTCTAGCAAATAAGCTAATAGGAAAAGTAAAATTAATAAAAAAAAGTGCGATTAGTGATTGTAAACAAGTTCTTAAACGGAAGAACGTATGCACACGATATGCAGTAACATAAGCTTCACTTAGAGAGAGAGAGAGAGAGAGAGAGAGAGAGAGAGAGAGAGAGAGAGAGTACACACTTGTACATGAGCAAGAGACTGCAAACAAGCCATTCCTGATATTTATTTCATTCTTATTGGCGAGGTGGCTGTTAGGTAATAACAGAGAGGCGAGATAAATGCAATTGAGTTTATTCAACAAGAGAACGAGCTTATATACAAAGAGTTGAGAACAATAATGACGCAAAATTCTAACAGTACAAAACATGTGATATCAAGCTTAAAAATGTTTATATTATCAATGCAGGGAGAGCGAAAGATAAAAAAAAAGCAATGTCATTAAGTGTACGAGAGTTTATGAAAAACGTGCGGTGCACTATCTCTATTTTCCATTTTCTTACACTTTTCTTGTACTTAACATATTATTAAGTGAAAGCTACAATGAAAATACCTAAGCACCCTGCTTCTTATCTTCACTATTGTTGATCTGGACACGCAAGTGACACATACGACCACATACACGCCTACACACACAAACGCACACACTGCATACACTCCCGAACGCCTCCTCAGGGTTGCCAGATTTTCTAAATGAGAAAAGGCCAACTTCTAATGAACCGCAGTTTTAAAAGGCCAATCTATTAGTAGAAAAAGGCCAAAAGTGTAATATTTAAGGCCCACCATTCATGATATTACTGAAGGCCAACCAATCTCAAAAAAGGCCAAAATCGAGGTTTTTGGCCTGGAAAAAGGCCAACCTAGCAACGCTGCCTCTGCATAGCAACCCGTTAAACTTCTATGTGGCTAACTACTGCACCTTGACGAACCCTATACACAAAAATTCCGAGATCCCAGTCACCTCAGCCAGTTTTGGTATTTAAACACTGGACTGTTTTCTCTACGTTAGAATTGTTCGCTTCGAATTTTGAATACTGCAATGAATAGTTTTTAAGAAGTTACCAATCAATTCTGTTCAATTACTGTTATTCATTAGTTAGTTATTCACAGTAATAATCAAACCATTTTTTCCACAATTCAAGTTTTTCGAAAACTATTTTAGACTAGGGATGGGAATCAAACTATTAATTTTTTCAAATAGTGCGTGGGAAGTTTTAATTTAAGATTGTCAACTGCTTTCACTAATCCTTTCTAATTGAGTTATTTTAACTCTTGTTTTAACTCCTATTGTAACTCATATTATCGTTCAATGGTTATTTTGTAAATTTGTCTAAATCTCATCCTAGGTACGCTTCAAATTGATCAATTATTTATACCTAAATATGTGAATATCTTTATGGTAGGAGAGAGAGAGAGAGAGAGAGAGAGAGAGAGAGAGAGAGAGAGAGAGAGAGAGAGAGAGAGAGAGAGAAAATAACAAACTATTTCGATCTAGAATGCGTTTGTATCCTATCGTGAATTCGTTAAAATGTTTTTCCCCGGTGTCCGTTCGCCATTTGAAATGGATGTGTTTGCCCGGAAGAGCACACGCGAGCAAGAGAAAGAGAGAAAGAAGATCGCAGTGGTTGAACCCACTCGGAGGCATTGTTGCCAGGTATGGGGATTTATCCCTAGAGTTTGGGATTTTGGGTGTCTGATGGGGATATTCTGTTCAAATTTCTATGAAGAAAAAAAGACGAGTAAACTTTTATATTGTTGCAATTGATTTGCTTGCGCTTATATGAAGTATATTGAGTAATTTCTATTTTAGTAAAGCCTGCGTGATCAAGACAGAGGAGAACATATTTGTGGAAATGGGGATTTTTAGGTTGTTTTGGGGATATTTTATGAGTTTTGGGGATTTTTATACTAACCCATCTGGCAACACTGCTCGGAGGTCGATGTTCGTCCGACGCAGAGGTCTATAGACCTTAGTATGAGGTACACCGTCGACACTAGTCACTACTTAGAGGCTTTGTTTATTCATATCTTGCTTCTCTCCATATTTATTTACCAGGTTATGTCCGGTTGATGAGTTATTTATAAAGGCATGCTTCGTATTTTTACTCTTTGGTCTACTTCATTGAACGTAATCTCAATATTTATATACGAAATGTGGAAATCTTAGATCCATTGATATTTTTTATTGCTTGCCTATATTCAGTGTGACTTATGATCAAATATTTACTTTCTTCTATGTATTAGAACAACTCTCATATCTACTTACTCTTAAACGTTACTTATATGCGAAGACTTTTAACAATATGTGTATGATTCCATCAGTATTACTCTTTGCTAAAGTTTCGTCCTATACTTCTTTCGTGTATCCTACTCCTGTTAAATATGGATATCGAAACTGCTATTCTGAATGTTTGTCGTTGTGGATGTGTTGACATTCTACGTGTTATGATAAACATTCACTTTGCCTACTAGAAACGTTCCTGCCTGTTGATCACCAGAATGGGGATCCAGTCCCGCTCAAACTCGTTAGTATCTTTAGTGTCTGTAACCTCACAATTCTTGTGAGCTAAGGTGGATTTTTTAGGGAACTTACAGGTCTATCTGCTGAGTTATCTGCAGCCAATACCTGGCCATCCCTGGTCCTAACTTGGGCGCTGGTCATAAGTGTATATGGTCAGTCTTTAGGGCATTGTCCTGCTTGCTAGGACAATGTCAGTGTCCCTTGCCTCTGCCATTCATGATCGGCCTTTAAAACCTTTAAACTACTGTTATATTAGTTGCCGTAAGATACAAATATTTCTTACTTTGAGATCGAACATCTACACAGCAGACACACACACACACACACACGCACACACTGATATGTATAAGACTGTTTTTAGTTGTTTTTTTTTTTCATTATTTACAGGTACCTAAAGAGTATTTCAGCCCTTTGTTATTTAACAATATAATTTAAGTTGCCAGCTTTCTCCCCTTTAAAACTTTGACCACATCACCACTGTCAAATAAATTTTGGGCATTTGATTCAACATTTTGGGTCAATATAGGATTGGTAAGTTAAGAAATTTGATCTCCTATCACCATCGCCCTTTTACATAAGAACAATACCTCCTGCCCATTCATTTGGAGTTTTTTTCCCATCTCCAGACTTACATTATTCACCTGGTTTGTTACTTGCGTAATCACCAGCACAGTTCTGCACACATTTCGTAATCCTGTCAACCCGTTACTTTTCCATTCTTGAAGCATTCTTGAATGTACATTGACCTCTTCCAAAGTTACATTCTTTTAATCTCTCTATAATCTAATCTCTATTTCAACCTCTTACAATGTAGGCCTACTACTACTATTACTATTACTATTACCAGCCAAGCTACAACCCTAGTTGGAAAAGCAAGATGCTTCGAGCCCAAGGGCTTCAACAGGGAAAACAGTTTAGTGAGGAAAGGAAATAAGGAATTAAATAAATGATGAGAATAAATTAATAATCCCTAAATTCAACCTCTCTCAATGTAGGCCTACTACTACTACTACTATTACTATTACCAGCCAAGCTACAACCCTAGTTGGAAAAGCAAGATGCTACAAGCCCAAGGGCTCCAACAGGGAAAACAGCCCAGTGAGGAAAGGAAATAAGGAAATAAATAAATGATGAGAATAAATTAATAATCTCTAATTTCAACCTCTCTCAATGTAGGCCTACTACTGCTATTACTATTACTATTACCAGCCAAGCTACAACCCTAGTTGGAAAAGCAAGATGCTTCGAGCCCAAGGGCTCCAACAGGGTAAACAGCCCAGTGAGGAAAGGAAATAAGGAAATAAATAAATGATGAGAATAAATTAATAATCTCTAATTTCAACCTCTCTCAATGTAGGCCTACTACTACTATTACTATTACTATTACCAGCCAAGCTACAACCTTAGTTGGAAAAGCAAGATGCTACAAGCCCAAGGGCTTCAACAGGGAAAACAGCCCAGTGAGGAAAGGAAATAAGGAAAAAAATAAATAATGAGAATAAATTAACAATAAATCACTCTAAAAACAGTAACAGCGTCAAAACAGATATGGCCTATAAAAACTATTAACAACGTCGCATTATTGACACATGATGAATTAAGTTTTGATTTTGTATTACTCTTTCATTTGTACTTGAGATGACATTAACTTCTTTTTTTCTTCTTCTTCTTCTTCTTCTTCTTCTTCTTCTTCTTCTTCTTCTTTCACCTTGTAGCTTTCTTGGTTTTCTTCGCATTTAATCTCGATTTCTTTATTCTTCGTCTGGGGTCTCTGCTCCTCATTGCATGCATCAGCTTAGTCGTGTTCAGTGCCTTTGATTATATTAATCAAAATGACCAGCAACATTAATCTTTCTCTCGCTGTGTGGAATGGCAACTTTTGGTCTTAGCTATTTTCTACATTCCCATCTGTATAAAAGTCTTCAAACGATTAAATTTTTCGAAATAATTACCTTAATCATTGCACCTATAAAATAAGTAAAAAATCCCATAATTCATAAGAAGTAATTGACATTTAAAGGTTTACATGTCACTCATGAATGGCAGAGGCAAGGGACAGTGACATTGCCCTATCACGGAGGACAATGCCCTAGAGACTGACCATGTTATACATGATCAGTGCCCAAGCCCCCTCTCCACCCAAGCTAGGACCAAGGAGAGCCAGGCAATGGCTGCTGATGACTCACCAGATAGAACTATAGGCTTCCCCAAACCCCTATCCTTAGCTCACAAGGATGGTAAGGATGCAGCGACCAAAGAAACTAACGAGTTTGAGCGGGACTCAAACCCCAGTCTGGCATTCACCAGTCAGGGACATAATCACATCTATGAATGCCATATTCCACTCATTAAAATAGCCTGTATTAACCCTTTTACCCCCAGGCTATTTGGAAATTTCCAACCCTTAACCCCAAGGGGGTTATTTTTTTCCCAGCACATTTTGCAGTATATTTTTTTTAAATTGCTCTAATAGCCTTAATTTTTATCATAGAGAGGTCAGGTTGGTCTCATTCAC
>NC_090763.1:48229951-48232451 GCF_036898095.1 Palaemon carinicauda
CCTCCCCCCCCCCCTCCCCCCCTCCCCTCCTCCCCCCTACCCCCCCCCCCCCACCTGGGTATGATCGACCACAGTCAAGTACCTACTAGTCATATAATGTGCTGCATGTGTAGGGGCAAAATATGTTGAACGGGACGTGCCGAAAGCATTCCTTCCTCACTCTGGAATCGAACCTGGGACATCTTGGTAGTAAGGTAAAAATCACAACCTTAAACCAAGAGTATCAATATATGTGTGTAGCTATATAGGCTACACAACACACATAATACACACACACATTTATATATATATATATATATATATATATATATATATATATATATATTATATATATATATGGGTGTATATATATATATATATATATATATATATATATATATATATATATATATGTATATAAATATGTACATATATATATATATATATATATATATATATATATATATATATATATATATATATATATATATATATATGCCGTTAATAGTCCACTGCAGAACAAAGTCCTCAGACATATCCTCCTACTTGTGTCTGTTTATGCCACTTCACTCCGTAAACTTTCTTAGTTCGTCAAGCTATTGTCTTCTCATCCTTCCCTTGGCTCTTTTGCGATCTCTGTGTATATACTGATATTATTGAAAGAGATAGAATATAGAAAATAAAAACTATCTTCATCTTGTTTAGAAAAATAGTTTTCTAAAAATATTGATAGATTATATCAATGAGAGCAATCAAAACAATTGACACATGATTCCTAATATATGATTGACATACCCTTGAAATAGCATAGGCCTAGAGAGAGACATTTGACCTGGAAAATTATTCCTACCATCACAACGCTCTAAAACATGATATTCAAACAGTAATAATTAAAGAAAACTATCTAAAATGAAAGATTCTATTAAGACGTTTTCTTCTCGAAATATATATTGGTGGATGCAAAGGACTTTTGGGAAAACGTCACACAACTAAAATAGGATTCGTTGGAATATGCATCATGGAGAATTCCTAGACTCCTAGAGGATTGAGCGTGAATAGGTTTGACTGCCCATCTCACTTTGGAACATCCAGTCAGCCGAAAAAGCGTCGTGGCAGAGTATTGTGGTCCTCAGTTCACGTTCACTAGGACAAGGGTCGCTCCTCACTTCTCATCCCGTGGCCCACCATCTTTGGAAAAATATCAGGGTGTGAGAGTTGCAATTTCAGCCATCGATATCTTCCGAGAAACCGGAAAGTTATTCTCTTCTGACTCAACCTGTTCCATGGGTTTATGGGCGTACATCTACAGTATCCACATTTGTTATGCATATATAGATGCGTACCCACCCACACACACACACACACACACACACACACACATATATATATATATATATATATATATATATATATATATATATATATATATGCAGAGTGTGTATATATATACACACACACACACACACATATATATATATATATATATATATATATATATATATATATATATATATATATATATATATGTATGTGTGTGTGTTTGTGTACGTAATGATAGATGGATAAATAGATAAACGTTCAATTTTATGACTGACTATACTAGTCTAAAATCGGATGGAAGTTATCACCAATAATTACTTCATTCCCTATTGAAATAACACTGATGGAATGAATTATACCATTTATCTGATTCAATAATACGACCTCATGAAAATTAATACCATGCAATTTGGAGTACAAATCATTAAAAAAAAAATAATGACGTTGTATTGTTTAGCAGTCAATGTCTCCCCCCAGTAGGACTTCGGCAGTAGCATTTGGAATAGGTTGGCAGGTAGTAGGGGGTGGGGTGGGGTGGGGGGGTAGGGGGGGGTGGGGGGGAGGACGTGGGAGACAGGTATGTAGAGAGAGGCCGGGTGTTTGTTGAACATATGACCTCAAGTTCAACAGCCGGCCAGTGCCTACTGCGGGTTTTGCTGCCGCTCTTTTCTTCTTTCTGCCAGTGGCACGGAAGTTCGAGAGCCGCCTCGGCTGGGCCGGGCTTACGGCCTCGGTGGTGTGTGTGTGTGTGTGTCCGTATGCACATATGAGTTAATGTGAGTAGTTTGTGTGAGCGTGTGTGTCCTATGCACGTATGAGTTTATGCACGTATGAGTTAATGTGAGTATTTTGTGTGTGTGTGTCCTTATCCACGTCTGACTTAATGTCAGTAGTTTGTGTGTGTGTCAGTATGCACGTTTGAGTTTATGCAAGTAGTTGTGCGTCTGTGTACCTATGCACGTATGAGTTTATGTGAGTAGTTTGTGTGTGTGTCCCATATGCACGTCTGAGTTTATGTGAGTAGTTTGTGTGTATGTGCATGTCTGTATGAACGTATGAGGTATGCGAGTAGTTTGTGTGTGTGTCCTTATGCACGTATGAGTTAATGCACGTATGAGTTAATGTGAGTAGTTTGTGTGTGCGTGTGTGTCCATATGGACGTATGAGTTAATGTGAGTATTTTGTCTGTGCGTGTGTGTCC
>NC_090763.1:48239951-48247451 GCF_036898095.1 Palaemon carinicauda
ATATATATATATATATATATATATATATATATATATATATGTATATATATAGATATCTATCTATTTATCTACATATATGTATATAGATATACAGTATATATATATATATATATATATATATATATATATATATATATATATATATATATATATATATATATATAAATATATATCTGTAGAGAGAGAGAGAGAGAGAGAGAGAGAGAGAGAGAGAGAGAGAGAGAGAGAGAGAGAGAGAGAGAGAGATATCAAGTATAGATGAAAAATTGTCATATGAAGAGAAAATATCAAATGAGTAAGAAAACACAGTCATCAATAGAATAGTAAAATAGGACACATTGAAAGGAGGAGTAAGTGAAGTAAACACCGAAAAGCAGATAGGTACACGCAGTCATGTAATTCGACGGTATATATATATATATATATATATATATATATATATATATATATATATATATATATATATATATATATATATATATATATATATTTATATATATATATATATATATATATATATATATATATATATATATATATATATATATATATACATACATACATATATGTGTATATATATATATATATATATATATATATGTGTGTGTGTGTGTGTGTGTGTGTGTGTGTGTATTCGTTAAACATTAAAGCACTTGTGACATCAATTTTAATTCTTTATTTCTATTCTTGAATTCAGGGGGAGAGAGTTTATAATAAAAAGAGTGAATTTTCTATTCTGCTGCATCTGATTTTAATCAACTTTTGCCGGCAGCTGTTTCAGCTATTAACTAAAGGCTTTCATCAGGGCATCTCTATAAAGGAATCCTATACTTATATAATGGCAGGGCATTCATACAAACGAAATTTACAATATAAAAACATCTATAAACAACATATGGGGGAATTGGAAGATAATTTGCTATAAAAATGTCTAAAAAGAACATATTGGAAAATTGAAATATATTTTGCACGAAAATTCACGAAATTGCTACTGAAGACATATGAATCTTATCCAAATTTATAAATCCCACTAGGAATTCCAAATGTTTCCCACTGGAGAAATAATCTTGATTCTTTGCGAAGTCCAACAACACCAGTTTCTAAGGCTCTATTATAAGTTCTGGATTCATGTACTAGATGCACAGACATTATATAAAGATAATGATTTCATTCCAGAGATGCCCCAATGAAGACCATTAGGTATTGGCTGGAATAGCCTATGACTCAGCGTCAAATTCTGCCATTTCCTTAAAAAATCTGGATTTAAAGACAAAAAATGATACAAATAAAAAATAAAAAGTGTTGTTTTAAAGTAATTGAAACCACAAGTGATTTAGCATTTAAGGAAAATCATCTAAGATATCGATAACGCCCTTGGAGTATATATATATATATATATATATATATATATATATATATATATATATATATATATATATATATATATGTGTGTGTGTGTATATATATATATATATATATATATATATATATATATATATATATATATATATATATATGTGTACATATATATATATAATATATATATATATATATATATATATATATATATATATATATATATATGTGTGTGTGTGTACATATATATATATATATATATATATATATATATATATATATATATATATATATATATATATATATATATATATATATATATATTTACTCTTCCATATAAACATAACCCAAATCTGATAGTAACAATATTAAATAACATAATGAACATTGAAAGATAGAGAAAACCTCAAGTCATAATGATAAATAGACCAGATTGCTCATCATGCTCGTGACCAAGCTACGCCCAAAGAATATTAAGCAAATATACAAGCCTTGGGATATTCCACTCCAGAATAATATTAGGATAAATCTATGCTGTTTTTCCTCTTTGAAAGTTGATAATTATTTAGAAGAGAAATTAGGCTTATATCTGAAAGAATTACCTTCCCATCTAAATAGAAAATGATTTCTTTTGAGTGAAAGGAGCAACGGAAAAGCGCAAATTAAGCAGAGGTAGGTACCCGCCACGGGGTCATACACCCAGAGTAACCCCTCACACAGATACTGCTCAAAGTGGTTCACTCGTCTGCTAATTCGTCAACAGCATAATCCTAACGGCTCGGGTAATTCGGAACCATTCTGCCTCCTCCTGTCAAGCATAACGGGAATTGCATGCCTCAAAAACATTTGCTTTCTTCCGATAAAGGGAAGATCTTTGAGCAATCTATTTGCTTTCTTCTGATAAAGGGAAGATCTTTGAGCAATCTACAGTATTTTCTTTCTTCCTATAAAGGGAAGACTTTATGCATTCTATTTGCTTTCTTCCGATAAAGGGAAGATCTTTGATCATTCTCTTTGCTTTCTTCCGATAAAGGGAAGATCTTTATGCATTCTATTTGCTTTCTTCCGATATAGGGAAGATCTTTGATCATTCTCTTTGCTCTCTTCCGATAAAGGGAAGATCTCTGAGCATTCTCTTTGCTTTCTTCCGATAAAGGGAAGATCTTTGAGCATTTTATTTTCTTTCTTCCGATCAAGGGAATATCTTTGATCATTCTCTTTGCTCTCTTCCGATAAAGGGAAGATCTTTGAGCATTCTCTTTGCTTTCTTCCGATAAAGGGAAGATCTTTGAGCATTTTATTTGCTTTCTTCCAATAGAGGGAAGATCTTTGAAGTTTCTATTCGCTTTTTTTCCGATAAAGGGAAGATCTTTGAGCATTTTATTTGCTTTTCTTCCGATAAAGGGAAGATCTTTGAGCATTTTATTTGCTTTCTTCTAATAGAGGGAAGATCTTTGAAGTTTCTATTCGCTTTTTTTCCGATAAAGGGAAGATCTTTGATCATTCTCTTTGCTTTCTTCCGATAAAGGGAAGATCTTTGAGCATTTTATTTGCTTTCTTCCAATAGAGGGAAGATCTTTGAAGTTTCTATTCGCTTTTTTTCCGATAAAGGGAAGATCTTTGAGCATTTTATTTGCTTTCTTCCGATAAAGGGAAGATCTTTGAGCATTTTATTTGCTTTCTTCCGATAAAGGGAAGATCTTTGAGCATTTTATTTGCTTTCTTCTGATAAAGGGAAGATCTTTGAGCAATCTACAGTATTTGCTTTCTTCCTATAAAGGGAAGACTTTATGCATTCTATTTGCTTTCTTCCGATAAAGGGAAGATCTTTGATCATTCTCTTTGCTTTCTTCCGATAAAGGGAAGATCTTTATGCATTCTATTTGCTTTCTTCCGATAAAGGGAAGATCTTTGATCATTCTCTTTGCTTTCTTCCGATAAATGGAAGATCTTTGAGCATCCTATTTGCTTTCTTCCGATAAAGGGAAGATCTTTGAGCTTTTATTTTCTTTCTTCCGATCAAGGGAATATCTTTGATCATTCTCTTTGCTCTCTTCTGATAAAGGGAAGATCTCTGAGCATTCTCTTTGCTTTCTTCCGATAAAGGGAAGATCTTTGAGCATTCTATTTGCTTTTTTCCGATAAAGGGAAGATCTTTGAGCATTCTATTTGCTTTCTTCCGATAAAGGAAAGAGCTTTGAGCAATCTATTTGCTTTCTTCCGATCAAGGGAAGATTTTTTAGCATTCTATTTGCTTTCTTCCGATAAAGGGAAGATCTTTGAGCATTTTATTTGCTTTCTTCTGATAAAGGGAAGATCTTTGAGCATTTTATTTGCTTTCTTCTGATAAAGGGAAGATCTTTGAGCAATCTACAGTATTTGCTTTCTTCCTATAAAGGGAAGACTTTATGCATTCTATTTGCTTTCTTCCGATAAAGGGAAGATCTTTGATCATTCTTTTTGCTTTCTTCCGATAAAGGGAAGATCTTTATGCATTCTATTTGCTTTCTTCCGATAAAGGGAAGATCTTTGAGCATTTTATTTGCTTTCTTCCAATAGAGGGAAGATCTTTGAAGTTTCTATTCGCTTTTTTTCCGATAAAGGGAAGATCTTTGATCATTCTCTTTGCTTTCTTCCGATAAAGGGAAGATCTTTGAGCATTTTATTTGCTTTCTTCCAATAGAGGGAAGATCTTTGAAGTTTCTATTCGCTTTTTTTCCGATAAAGGGAAGATCTTTGAGCATTTTATTTGCTTTCTTCCGATAAAGGGAAGATCTTTGAGCATTTTATTTGCTTTCTTCCGATAAAGGGAAGATCTTTGAGCATTTTATTTGCTTTCTTCTGATAAAGGGAAGATCTTTGAGCAATCTACAGTATTTGCTTTCTTCCTATAAAGGGAAGACTTTATGCATTCTATTTGCTTTCTTCCGATAAAGGGAAGATCTTTGATCATTCTCTTTGCTTTCTTCCGATAAAGGGAAGATCTTTATGCATTCTATTTGCTTTCTTCCGATAAAGGGAAGATCTTTGATCATTCTCTTTGCTTTCTTCCGATAAATGGAAGATCTTTGAGCATCCTATTTGCTTTCTTCCGATAAAGGGAAGATCTTTGAGCTTTTATTTTCTTTCTTCCGATCAAGGGAATATCTTTGATCATTCTCTTTGCTCTCTTCTGATAAAGGGAAGATCTCTGAGCATTCTCTTTGCTTTCTTCCGATAAAGGGAAGATCTTTGAGCATTCTATTTGCTTTTTTCCGATAAAGGGAAGATCTTTGAGCATTCTATTTGCTTTCTTCCGATAAAGGAAAGAGCTTTGAGCAATCTATTTGCTTTCTTCCGATCAAGGGAAGATTTTTTAGCATTCTATTTGCTTTCTTCCGATAAAGGGAAGAGCTTTGAGCATTCTATTTGCTTTCTTCCGATAAAGGGAGGAGCTTTGAGCATTCTATTTGCTTTCTTCCGATAAAGGGAAGATCTTTGAGCATTCTATTTGCTTTCTTCCGATAAAGGGAAGATCTGTGAGCATTCTATTTGCTTTCTTCCGATAAAGGGAAGATCTATAGGCATTTTATTTGCTTTCTTCCGATAAAGGGAAGATCTTTTAGCATTCTATTGTTATGCTTTGAAGTAGCTGTCTGGTGTTATTTAGTAATAACACTTTTTCATACGCTGAAGTATTAATCCGAGTTCCGTGGTCACCAAAGTGTCCATGGGAAAAAATAAGATTGAACAAAGCTGTATTAACTGATTTCATATTAGATTTATTCATGCAAGCAATGTTATAACTTGATATATGCTAAGCATTAATCTTAGTTCCATAGCATACTAACATCTGTAGTTCCATAGTTCCATTGTTCCATAGTTCCATAGTTTCATAGCATATTAACATCTTTATGATTATCCACTGAAGAAGAATTCTTAGATAATCCTTAATCAAATCGTCCGTCGTCAATGTTGTTTCATAAAATGATTTATCTTTAGTTCCTTGGTTTCTCCTTTCCTCCGCCGATAAAGAAACTTCGTCTGTTGCAGCCAGGAAGATCACATTTCGCACGTCATAAAACCACAGAGTCGTTTGATTTCTCATGTTCGGGGAAACCTGATTAAATCGAAAGGGAAATCTTTATCAGAAATTTTCATACACACATGCAGCATTGTGAACACTATTTTTTTCTAACCCAAAATAGATATTTTCTCCTCTTCAATTCCCTAATTACCTTTTACGTCACTTGAAGCTTAAGATTGAGGGGGAGCAAATCATACAATTAGGCCTACCAACCAAGTCTCCTTATGGCTTAGGTTAAAAAGGTTAAGTGACGTAACGTATAAAGTTGAAAATACAGAAATATATAATTGCTTTTGTCATTCTGTATAATTTACTTATTTCGTGAGATAAACATTTCTATTTTGAAAAAATAAAGCAGAAACATTTAACAATCTTTATTACTTTACTCGGGTAAAGGTAAAGTGACGTCACGCATAAAGTCACTCAGACTGATGACAATTACCTCTTCATTTTCAACGCACTTCCTCATTTCCTGGGTGAAAAGGGTTCAGTGACGTCACGTGGAAACCCCCTTGAAAATGGGGAGTAATTTCTGCACCGCAGTACACTACTGTATACCAGTTGACAAATAGGGAGCGTCAGCCACTCTGAAGTTTTATACTTAACTGTAATAGCCCTGGCTTGGAGTTGGGGTCAGTGGCAGTAAGTGGCGCCTCGCTCGCATAGCGGGAGGATTCCGAACATCCCGCTGTTTCAAGGCACAGATTTACGGCCGGTCAATTTCCTGATCGCTTCCAGTCTCGTCCACTAATCGATCGATGGGTCGATAGGTAAAAACAAAGATTGATCGATGTGTCGATAGGTAAAACTGAGATCGATCGATGTGTCAATAGGTAAAAACAAAGATTGATCGATGTGTCGATAGGTAAAACTGAGATCGATCGATGTGTCGATAGGTAAAAACAAAGATTGGTCGATGTGTCGATAGGTAAAACTGAGATCGATCGATGTGTCCATAGGTAAAAACAAAGATTGATCGATGTGTCGATAGGTAAAAACAAAGATTGATCGATGTGTCGATAGGTAAAAACATAGATTGATCGATATGTCGATAGGTAACAACCAAGATTGATCGATGTGTCGATAGGTAAAACAAAAATTTGATCGATATGTCGATAGGTAAAAACAAAGATTGATCGATGTGTCCATAGGTAAAAACCAAGATTGATGGATGTGTCGACAGGTAAAAACAAAGATTGATCGATGTGTCGATAGGTAAAACTGAGATCGATCGATGTGTCCATAGGTAAAAACAAAGATTGGTCGATGTGTCGATAGGTAAAAACAAAGATTGATCAATGTGTCGATAGGTAAAAACAAGGATTGACCGATGTGTCGATAGGTAAAAACAAAGATTGACCAATGTGTCGATAGGTAAAACTGAGATCGATCGATGTGTCCATAGGTAAAAACAAAGATTGATCCATGTGTTGATAGGTAAACACATAGATTGATCGATGAGTCGATATGTAACAACCAAGATTGATCGATGTGTCGATAGGTAAAACAAAAATTTGATCGATATGTCGATAGGTAAAAACAAGGATTGATCGATGTGTCGATAGGTAAAACAAAAATTTGATCGATATGTCGATAGGTAAAAACAAGGATTGATCGATGTGTCGATAGATAAAAACAAAGATTGATCGATCTGTCGATAGGTAAAACAAAAATTTGATCGATATGTCGATAGATAAAAACAAAGATTGATCGATCTGTCAATAGGTAAAACAAAGATTGATCGATATGTCGATAGGAAAATCAACCATTGAATAATGATGTAATAACAGATTGAATTATTTATCATTTTCATTTATTAATAAGTTGATCTATACTAAGCATTAAGCCTAATCCTAGTTCCATGGTCACCGAAGTGTCGATAGGAAAACATTATTATTACTATCATTATTACTTGCTAAGCTACAACCCTAGTTGGAAAAGCAGGATGCTATAAGCCCAAGGGCTCCAACAGGGGAAATAGACCAGTGAGGAAAGGAAACAAGGAAAAAATATAATATTTTAAGAACAATAACAACATTAAAATTAATATTTTCTATATAAACTATAAAAACTTTAAC